>NC_030678.2:19334674-19634674 GCF_000004195.4 Xenopus tropicalis
TTCTCTGGAAAAGAGGCGCTTGCGAGGGGACATGATCTGTACAAGTACATTAGAGGGGATTATAGGCAGATGGGGGGGTTCTTTTTTCCCAGAAAAACTATCAGCGCACCAGAGGCCCCCCTATAGATTAGAGGAACGGAGCTTCCATTTGAAGCAGCGTAGGGGGTTCCTCACGGTGAGGGCAGTGAGGTTGGGGAATGCCCTTCCTAGTGATGGGGTAATGGCAGATTCTGTTAATGCCTAAAAGGGGGGCCTGGATGAGTTCTTGAACAAGCACAGTATCCAAGGCTATTGTGATACTAATGTCTACAGTTAGTACTAGTGGTTGTATATATGGTTTATGTATCTGAGTGTATAGTTTGGTAAGTATAGGTTGTGTGTGCTGGGTTTACTTGGATGGGTTGAACTTGATGGAGTTGATGGTCTTTTTTCAACCCTATGTAACTATGTAACATTCATACGTTACATAGTTACATAGTTTGTAGACTATAATTTACTTTCATCACTAAACATGTGCATTATGCTTAAGATGTCTCCATCATGGCCCTCCATAGGCTTATGGCTATTGTAGACTGAGCAGGTTGATGCAATTCCCAATCCTAGGCTGGGGAAGCTCCTTGTAACTGTTACCAGCAATCACATGCTGTATCATTCCTATTACATCAAGGTTAGCAAATTAAACATGCTGACAGATATATAAACAAATACTGCTTGGCTGTTGTTTAGCAACTGAACCACTGAAAATGCCTTACTACACTGTGGGGGGAAAAAAACCCTGTTTCGTCGGCAAAATAGTACAGAAAGTGTGTTTATAAAATATTGTCTCCTTATTTTGATTGGTTGTTTCAGTGCTTTACCATCTGCTTATAATTGTTTGACTCAGGCACCAATTTTTACCTGGGATCCACTAGCTAGCATTGGCAAATATCACAATAAGGAAGGAGTATATAATAAATTCTGAGTTTGTTTGGTAAATATTTTTCTACCAGAATAGGCATTTAGCCATTTAGTATTGCTGTAATTCAGAAATGTTTTCAGTAAGCATGGATAGGAATAGGCATGGAAGCATGGAATTTCAAACTTCTGACTCTCTTTGGTACAGTACATAGTAGCGTAAAGAAGTAGTCTCCCCATTCCTCTCCCTAATTGGCCTTAGGGGGCCAGCCACACAGTCTGGATATCACTGCTCTTGTTGGGTAAAATGGGATACACATCTTGCAAGCACGCCATAGCAGGGAGTGGATGGTGGTGGGAGCCTGGGGTTGGAAAGGCCCCTCAAGTGTTTTAAAAAACGCTATGACCCATTTATTATGTGATTAAAACTCTAGTTTACATTAAAAGCCTATCTGATTGAAATAGTCCTGTTTAACCTTTGTTGTAGCAAAGTTTTGCACAGACCTCTTTAACTTTCAAATGACTTTCAGCATTCTATCTTGTAAGTCAAATTATCTTATCTAGTAGAATTAAGTCTAAAACAACTGGACTTTTCTGAGTTTTTTCTTGAAAACGTTTCACCACTCATCCGAGTGGCTTCTTCAGTTCAAATGACTGGTAGGGAATTCCCCGGTATTTAAACTCTTGATGATAGTAGAGTCACAGACATCCAATCACAATGGTTCCATTGAACTTGTTCAGTTAGGTGTTAGCTGAAACTGACAGGTGTAAGAAGGTATGATCCAATCACAATGGTACCATGATTCTCATTGATGAAGGTGTTAATCCTTCAAAGTACATGACTCTATCACACTTCCAGTCATGTACTTTGAAGGATTAACACCTTCATCAATGAGAATCATGGTACCATTGTGATTGGATCATACCTTCTTACACCTGTCAGTTTCAGCTAACACCTAACTGAACACGTTCAATGGAACCATTGTGATTGGATGTCTGTGACTCTACTACCATCAAGAGTTTAAATACCGGGGAATTCCCTACCAGTCATTTGAACTGAAGAAGCCACTCGGATGAGTGGTGAAAAAACTCAGAAAAGTCCAGTTGTTTTAGACTTAATTCTACTAGATACTGTATATCATGACCTGGATGAATGAGAATCTTCATAGTCAAATTATCTTGTGTATTTTTGGCATTCATAGCTAAAGTGTGTTTTTAGAATGCACTACTGAGTGTGTGTATTTAACAAGGGCTGTTTATACAATGGGGCAATTTACTGTGCAAAATGCAAAAAAAAAAAAAATGCCACAATAAACATTATTATACTTTGCATCAGTCTGGCATGCCTTGTAATACACATTTAATGGACTGATAATTAGGTAATTCATTTTATAAATCACACAGCTAGTGCTGAAAATTATCATGGTATTATCATTGGATATATGTATTAATGTAAATAATAGAATACATTATTTTCCACTATTTGACTTGGAACAGTAAGTGCTCTATTTATAGCATGACACATAGAATTACTTTTATAAAGCTGAACGTGTGAACAGAAACGATTAAAAACAGCATAAGTATTTAAAGTTATTGTGGAAAATAAAGCATTCAACCAGTATAATATATAATTATAAGATAATTACAAATAAATAAGTCTTTGTTAAGCTGTATATCATCTTCTGCAGCAGCTATTATACAAATGTAGGAAATGTGAAGGAGTTAACCATCACTACTGGGAGAAAGTGAACCTATACCTTGCGGGAGGGATGTGTTCTCTGTTGGCCCAAGGGTTTTATGAGAAGTTTCCATTACCTTGTGTATAAATGAGGAAAGAAAACATGGTTCTGTCTCTTTCAACTCCAGTCTATGAAGGCCTGGGTGCTGCTGGAGAGCCTGAGGCAGGAGGACTCAGTAGGTGTCTTAGGTGGAAAGAGTCCTGATGAAGATTTGTTTTCTAAGGTAACTCAAGGTGAAGTGAGTAACAGCATAGAACCTGTAACAGAACTCTAGGAAAGTTAGACGGCGACAGGAAAAGCTAGTACAGGTATGGGATCCCTTATCTGGAAACCCATTATCCAGAAAGTTCCGAATTATTAGAACAGTAATACAGGTATATGAACATGCCAAACAGTACTTTTCCTATTGATATTAGAATAACCAAAGAAAGAGTATAATAATTCAGTCTAGCACAGGAGATTCTACTTTTAAATTGCTGTTCTTTGCAACCAGAATTTGCAAGTCTAAAGGAACAGTTCAGTGTAAAAACAAAACTGGGTAAAATAGATAGATAGATAGATAGATAGATAGATAGATAGATAGATAGATACTGTAGATAGTCTCTGCAAAATAAAAAAACATGTTTTCGATATAGCTAGTTAGTCAAACATTTAATCTATGAAGGTTGGAGTGAAAGGATTTCTAACATAATAGCCAGAACACTACTTCCTCCTTATTAGAATTATAAGAACAGTAAAACAGGTATATGAACATGCCAAACAGTACTTTTCCTATTGATATTAGAATAACCAAAGAAAGAGTATAATAATTCAGTCTAGCACAGGAGATTCTACTTTTAAATTGCTGTTCTTTGCAACCAGAATTTGCAAGTCTAAAGGAACAGTTCAGTGTAAAAACAAAACTGGGTAAAATAGATAGATTGATAGATTGATAGATAGATTGTCTCTGCAAAATAAAAAAACATGTTTTCGATATAGCTAGTTAGTCAAACATTTAATCTATGAAGGTTGGAGTGAAAGGATTTCTAACATAATAGCCAGAACACTACTTCCTCCTTTACAGCTCTCTAAGCTGTTAGCAGTCAGTTACCAATCAGTTACTTTAGGGGGGGCATATGGGACATAACTATTTAGTTAGTTTGCTTTTGAATCTGACCTGCATGCTCACAAACTAACTGAAACGTTATGTCCCATGTGGCTCCCCTGTAAAGACACTGATTAATTAAGAGATTAGAGAGCTGAAAGCAGGAAGTAGTGTTCTGGCTATTATGTTAGACGTCTGCTCATTCCAGTCTTTATAGATTACATTTTTGCCTAACCAACTATATTAGAAATATATTTTATTTCGCATAGCCTATAGACAAGTAGCAAACATGTAACCTACATTAGTGATGGGCGAAAAGTTTCGCCAGGCATGGATTCGCGGCGAATTTCCGCGTTTGCTTGGCGAAAAATGGATGAAATATTTCGCCGCGGAAAAAATTTGCCGCACGTCCAAAAATTGTCGCCGGCGTAAAAAAAGAATAGCCGTGGGCGACAAAATAATAGCCGCGGGCGACGAAATAATAGCCGCGTGCGACGAAACAATAGCCATGCGACAAAACAATAGCCGCGGGCGACGAAACAATAGCCGCGCGACAAAATAACAGCCGCGTGCGACGAAACAATAGCCGTACGACAAAACAATAGCCGCGGGCGACAAAACAATAGCCGCGCAACAAAATAATAGCCGCGGGCGACAATTTTTTTTTGTCGCACGACATTTTCACCGTTTCGCGAATTTTTCGCCGTTTCGCGGATCTTTTGAAAGATTCGCGAATTTTTCCGGCGAAGCAAAACGGAACAGATTCGCTCATCACTACATGTTTAACTTTTAAACATTTTATTATTTCTAGATTAAGTTCTATTATATTCCATTAACTTTACACTATATGATGACCAGGGAAATTTGCAAGTTAATCCTAAATCCCCGATTCTCTCTGTGGTTTATTTTCCAGCTAAAAGAAACATATAAATAGAGCTGGTAATTACTCAACACTTTCTCACTTGTTACACTCTCCATTTCAGTTTATATGGCGTTAGTAAATGCAAACAATATCATTTAGTATCAAATATTTTCTTCAATTGTGAATAACTTATAGCAGGTTATAGAATGCATTAATTGTTCGAGTGCTTCAAGAACCCTGATATCACCACTTTAGCAGCTTTCCTGTTATTAATAAGCTTCCATTAATAAAACAGATAGAAATGAAGTGTACGAGCCGCTCTATATATTAAAGCTCATTAGCATTCTGTCACAAACGCAATTGTTTTAAGTAATAAATTCATCAGTCCCAATTAATATGTAATTCCAATCCAATTACAATGATCATTTTCACCACTTTAATTGCTATGTTTTTAATCAGCCAATTACATCATTAGAATTTAATTAACCATGTATCACAAGCTGACAAATGAAACGAAAGGCATTTTAATATATATGTAATAAATATATCGAGACAGTCCTAGTCACGAACCCCTGGCAGAAAGAGCGATGTGTAATAGGAGTTGATGTAAATACTGGGAAATCTGTATGGAGGGAGCAAAGCTTGGTAATGGGGGAAGGAGGAATTTCTTAACTCACCGATGCATTTCTGGATGTATGCAACATGGAGCTGGCCATTGCTTCTGTATAAACTATAGCAAAGAAGGCACAGTTGTGCTCAATAGTGATGGGCGAAATGTTTCGGCAGGCATGGATTCGCGGCAAATTTCCACGTTTCGCCATTGGCGGATTGTTTCGCGAAACGGATGAAAAAATTCGCAGCGGAAAAATTCGCCGCACGTCCAAAAATTGTCGCCGGCGTCAAAAAAGAATTGTCTCGGGTGTCAAAAGAATAGCCGCGCGACGAAATAATAGCCGCGGGCGACGAAATAATAGCTGCGCGACGAAACAATAGCTGCGCGACAAAATAATAGCCGCGGGCGACGAAACAATAGCCGCGCGACAAAATAATAGCCGCGTGCGACGAAACAATAGCCGCGCGACAAAATAATAGCCGTGTGCGACGAAACAATAGCCGCGCGACAAAATAATAGCCGCGGGCGACAAAACAATAGCCGCGCGACAAAATAATAGCTGCGGGCGACGAAACAATAGCCGCGCGACAAAATAATAGCCGCAGGCGACAAATTATTTTTGTCGCACGACATTTTCGCCGTTTCGCGGATCTTTTTAAAGATTCGCGAATTTTTCGGCGAAGCGAAACGAAACAGATTCGCTCATCACTAGTGCTCAACCATTAAACAATTTTAAACCATAAAGTGGTGGTGAAATGAGGGCGTGGCCACAAAATTCAAGACAAGAGATTGTATTATCAATGTATTAAAGTGTAAAATTACTCTAAACAGAATTACCTACCTTTGTCCCAACATTCTCTCTAACCTGGTTCCTCAGTCAGAAGGTGTTCGTTTTTCTTTGCTTCCTTTTGCAAAGCGAAGCCCCACCCCCACTTCCTGTTCAGTTCTCTCTTCAATTTGACTACCTGTAGTTGACCTGGAGAGCCTTCTGTGCATGCCTGGAGGCAGTAGGAGCCAGTCTGTGCATTAGCAGGGTTTTTGGTTTTTTTTTTGATGAGAGACCTGAACAGGAAGTGGGGGCGGGGCTTCACTCTGCACAAGGAAACAAAGAACAACTTCTAGCTGAGGAACCAGGTCAGAGAGAATGCTGGGACAAAGGTAGGTAATTCTGGAGGCTGTTTAGAGTAATTTTACTGATAGAAAAATGTTTACTTATTCTTTAAGTAAATCGAGAGATATCAGAAGTCAACACAGATAATGGCTAAACAATATATACACGTGTAATTTATGATGGAAATGGCCACATATGAGTTGGCTAGTAAATCAGAGTGCTATGTATAAACTGTGTATACATGAGCAGGATACATGATCCTGTTTATTCCTGAAGTGAATTTGAAGATTGAAGTGAATTTGAACATTGAAGTTAATAGGCTTGTCTTTTCCAGCTTTACTTACTCTGAAATTCTTCAACCAGCAAATCAAGTCTCTTTTACTGATGCATTCATTTACAGATCAATGTATATAGGTGGAAGAAAGACGCCCTTTATCAAATGGCTGGAACAGCTAATATACAAAACACAAGCACTATGAGTTTATCAGCATAGCAATACTGAGCAGCTGCTCCCCCTTGCAAGAGTTGTGCTTTGAATGAAGAATGCATGGCAAGGGAGTCTTTTAATAACACCTGCCCTTAGGTCCTTTTAGGGCCTAGCCAGTAACATACCAGCCTGTAGTGATGAGAGAAATTTGTCACCAGGCATGGATTCGCAGTGAATTTCCACGTTCCAATATGGATGAATTTTTTCGAAAAACAGCCGCTCAACAAAAAAAGTCATGCACGAAAAAAAATGATTTGTGTAATTTTTTTGCTGCGCATGAAATTTTTTTTCGACGTGCATCATTTTTCACATTTCCCAAATTTTTCGCTGTTTTGCAAATTTTCTGACAAAACAGGACAGATTCGCTCATCACTATCAGCCGGGGCTGGGGCCGGTATATTTACAAGCAATCTAGCTGCTGGTAAATTTGTAATAACTTGTCCTCTACCCCTGCCCCACCTCCAACCTGCCCCGTCCCATCTCCAACCCACCCCTGTCCCATCTCCAACCCGCCCCTGTGCCACCTCCAACCCGCCCCTGTGCCACCTCCAACCCATCCCTGTCCCATCTCCAACCCGCCCCTGTGCCACCTCCAACCCGCCCCTGAGCCACCTCCAACCCCCCCTGTCCCATCTCCAACCCGCCCCTGTGCCACCTCCAACCCGCCCCTGTGCCACCTCCAACCCACCCCTGTCCCATCTCCAACCCACCTCTGTGCCACCTCCAACCCGCCCCTGTGCCACCTCCAACCCACCCCTGTCCCACCTCCAACCTACCTCTGTGCCACCTCCAACCCGCCCCTGTGCCACCTCCAACCCACCTCTGTGCCACCTCCAACTCGCCCCTGTGCCACCTCCAACCCGCCCCTGTGCCACTTCCTATCCCCTCTCCCAGCCCTTTCTAACCCACCTTGCTCCCTATTTCCCCTTGAATACGGGCCACCAATGTTATGGATTTGCAGTGGATTTCTGCATTGGGTGATTTTGTGTGACTTTTATGCCATTACGCCTATCTTTTCAAACATTCACAAATTTTTCGGCAAAGCAAAACGGGACAAATTAAGTCATCACTAGTGGCAACCCTAGCTCCTTGCATCCTGTGCGACTCTGTTGAGTGTCATAAAGGAAGTACAATAAAGGGGTTTGTGAGGTAACACCAACCTTTCATCTATGCACTGTAGCTTACAAAGACAGGAAAACTCTTTGCACTTCATTGTGGAACTCCTGGGGGACCAGGTGCATTGTGGGCAAGAAAGCATGGAGCTGTGTGCCTGTTTTTTCATGTCTTGCTTCCAATGAGCCCAGTAGTGCAACAGAATGGATTCACATGCTCACAACTTTAGTATTGGAGGCAGGCCCGAATTTTTGAGGCCACAAAGGCCGAATTTGCCCCCTGCAGAACACTGGGGATGGTACGAGCAGAAAACTTCAGCTCGGTATGCGAGCTGTAAAGATGCGCATGTGGGGGCAGAGAATGAGGACTGCCTCTGGGCACGCGTAAAAGAAATCCGGCGCTGATTGGAGGGGATCCATAGGAGCCGCATCACTAGAGGGTGCTATTGCATTCTCTGCACTGGCAGCACCAAATTCTCATTTTAAAAAAAACACAATTTTACTCTTAAAGTTAAAAGCGACGGCTTTTTGCTGCCCCAGGTAACAGGCCGCTCCCTTCTGCCTGATGGCAAGAGTGTAGCCTTATGGCAGGAGCAGCCCTGAATAGACTAATACATTGCATTACATAGCTTCATTAGAGATCATTTTAATGACTACAGTCCGTTTCATTGCAGATTTGAAAAAAAGGGTTCTGGAAGTCTAAGACAATTCTATTTTCAATGCATTTTTACAGCCATGACAGTACCTGCCAGCAGATTCCATAACAAGTGACTCAGTATTGAATAAATCTATGAATTAGGCATTTAGTGCAAGTCATACAGTTAAATACATTCGGTTCATAATAAAGTAAATGTCTTATTACAGTTTTTATTATGAATTCGGACTAAGAATATGAGAAATTGGTGTTAACTATAGTATCTATAATTAATTGTTTCACTTTTATCAACTACATGACAGCAAGCACATTTACAATGAGAAACTTTAACATCATCTTCATGTATTTTCACCTCTCAGGCGTTGGTTGTTTTGTCCTACAGGCTTTCAGAAGGAATACGTGATTGAGACGTGTGTGAATAAGTTACCCTTTCCATGTACAGATTTACACAATAAAATGTGCATTTTTATTGTGTTTTTATAAACTGTGCATATAGTCATTATGCCACGCTCTCATCAAATCTAACACCTTTAATTAACACTTGACATCACTGCTCTTTTCAGTAAAAATGTGAAATGATTATTCATATTGTTCTAATGCTATATATCGTATCCAGAGGGGCACGGGTGTTATATAGATGCTTTAGTAATGTCTAATTCTGTTTCACATTTTTTTTTTTGTTTTGTTACTACTGTTTTGAGGTTAATAAAAGTGAATTTGGGGGAGGTTAGAAAGGTTAAAATGTATATGAACAGTAATATGTATGATGCAGATGGTTGCCTTGTACTTCCCGCAAATATGAGGAATTATTTACAAAGTGAAGGGTACAGTGCAAAGTTAACAATGGGCAGAAACTGTGATCTTTATGGAAATGATGGTGCTCATTGTTCATGAGGGACAGGCTGAGGTAGAGACAAATCCCCACCCGCTTTCTTACTTGCGTGTCATTCAGACAAGAAAGTTGGTAAGTGTTGAGAAGAGCTGGGTGTGAAGGAGACCTGTCCAGAGCACATTATGGGCCCAAACACAAGTGTTTACTGAAGTACCACTAAGTCCACAACCTTTGCATTTTAGAAGGGTTAAATCTTTACCTAGATAGAGGTCCATAGGGTAAGTTTCCCCTATGGCTCGGAAATCCCGTACTGGTTGGAAATTCCCTGGATTTAGCCAGCTAAGAGTTGGACCTAATTTAGATTTGGGAGGGGGAGTGTTTCCCTTTCCATGTTGAAGTGTACCCTTGCAGCTCCAGATTTGGTTTCTGTATTTTCTTAATCTTTATAAAGGAGAGACACCAAGTTTTCTTTCTTATTAGCTTTCCCCTGAGGAACAGGGTGAATGTCTGTTGGAATCCTGGGCCTTGGGTCTACTAAATGAGTTAGGACCTTGGTGAAGTCAGGGAACAGGGCCCAGTGAATGGGCATTAGATAGTGGCAGGTGTAGCTCCCTGTATAGTACCACTCTAGGAGAGTAAGGCAGTTAGGGTTTAGCCAGAAAGAGCAATCCTGAGCTCCAGGAAAGGAGATATAGAAGTTACAGCTATCATAAAAGATTGTTTCATGCTGCAGTAAGGATGAGCAAATACTGATGCTCCCATGAATAACATTATGGAGGTAATTTACAAAGTACCCACAAGAGAACAGAGGAGCTAAGGTATGCCCTTAGTCCTCTTGAAGAAAGCACTCCTGTCTACTGTCTACCATCCATCTCTTAAAGAAAGAGCAAGGCACCACTGCTGCTTTCCTTCAGAATTCTAGGGAGTGTAACTGCAGCATGAAGGAGACATTCCCTTGCATTTCATTAACATCTATGGATTTCTAATAATGTCTAAAACTGGCAGATACTTTCCATGTTTCATGTTGTATTTATGGCTAGACAGACTTTGCTTCCTCACAGCCTCTATGATAATGTCTCCATATTCTTATTATGATACGGTTTCTCTGTCTGCGAGGATCATTGTCTCTGTAATTATGTTATGTTTTCAGTTTTTGTTTTACTCTATGATTAACTTTTTAGGGAAAAAAGAATGTAAATGTCCAATTCCAAGAAACATCAATATTGTGCTGTAAAATTGATTGTCTAGTATCAACAAGTTTAATGGATATGTCAGCAGAAGATTGATCTTGTGCAATCATTGGTTGAGGGTTTGAACATACAGAACCACTTGAAATATGAAGTCAGTGTTCTGCCATTAAAACACAAGATTCTTAGAATGAAAGTTGACAGTGGACAAGAGGTAGGCAGATAAGTGCGGCAAGGCAGCACAGAAAATGCAATTTCCACTGTAATTTTTAGTTTTGTAATTTGTGTCTACATAAGTGTTTATACAATTCTATCTTTTAGTTTTACTATTAAACACAAACTGTCAAATGTATTATTTCTGTTGCTACTGTTCTGTTCTGCTACTATTTATATAATCAGTAAATTATGTTTTGTAGCAAAGTAAAACAAAATATTTTGTAAAATATAAGGTTAAAGGTTCTTTTAAATCAGAGGTGCTCTTCTACAATGAGCTGGAATAATAACTTAGTTGAATTGCTTTATGTCCCAACTAGTGATGGGCGAAATGTTTTGCCAGGCATGGATTCGCGGCAAATTTCTGCGTTTCGCCATTAGCGGATTGTCTCGCGAAACGGATGAAAAAATTCGCCGCACGTCCAAAAATTGTCGCCCGCATCAAAATAATAGTCGCGGTCGACGAAATAATAGCCACGCAATGAAAGAATAGCTGCGGGCAACAAAAGAATAGCCGTGCAACATTTTTGCCGGTTCTCGAATTTTCCGCCGTTTGCAAATCTTTCGAAAGATTTGTGAATTTTTCGGCGAAGCAAAATGAGACAGATTCGCTCATCACTAGTCCCAACTACTCTTGTTTAGGTGGGACAACCCTTATTTACAGCCTGGTAAGAAGAAGGGTTTGCCAACAAATACAATTTAGGTTTGGCATATAGGGGAGCATGACTGAGCCCAAATATTATTAGCTGATGTGCAGGCATAGGGGCAATATAATGGCAAAATGCACTTATTGGTTATATTCTGTTGGGCCATTAGAGGGAAGTAAAGCATATTCTCAACTGTAAGGAAGGTTATAGTTGTGAGAGGTCTTCCAGACAGAGGATTACTAGTGAAAACAAAAGGAGTAAGAGAAACACTCAAAAGATTTTTTGGCTGATGTATTCCAAACGGCGAGTGTGATTCCTAGAGTCTAAGGAACCAGGTTTCAGTGGTCAGGTTTAGGTATAATTGTGTCCTCCAGTGGTGGAGTACCAGACAGGTGGACTAGAATATAATATATTACATTGTATTAGGGGTCCCCAACCTTTCTTACTCGTGAGCCACAGTCAAATGTAAAAAGACTTGGAGAGCAACACAAGCACCATAAAAGTTCATGGAGGAGCCAAATAAGGGCTAAGATTGGCTATTAGGCAGCCTCTATGTACCCTATCAGCTTACAGGGGCTTTATTTGGTAAATCTTGTTTTTATTCAACCAAAACTTGCCCCCAAGTCAGGAATACAAAAATAACTCCCTGGTTTGGGGGCACTGAGAGCAACATCCAAGGGGTTGGGGAGCAACATGTTGCCCCTGAGCCACTGGTTGGGGATCACTGCATTATATTATGGCATCATGCTACTGTAACCACTTGGTGTGTGTGTGTGTTACATCCTCTGACTCACCTTTATGGGTGGAGACACACGGAGCTACTAGTAGCAGCCACTTGTCACATTTACTAAAATAGACAATGCTGATCATTTTCTGATAATTGTCTCTACGTGTGCTTTATTAGAGGCAATTCTCAGTATTGTCTATGGCAGGGAATTTTCTGGAGTTTAGTAGCCATGAAAAAGTAGCTGATACTAGTAGCTCAGTGTGTCTTTACCCTAAAATGTAAATTTCACCTTCACAAGGAGATCAAAAGCAGACCAGTGCATTTTATATTACAAAGGTTACACCATTCTGAACTATTTTCTGGGTAGTATTGACAGAGCTAACAGAGGTTATTATAGTAGCATAAATTCTACAAATGTGCAAAACATGAAATATATTTGGCAGACTGTCATTTTTGACACTAGAGAATCTATGTTCTTAGAGAATTAGTTATTTTTAGTATAACAGGTACATTAGATTGATATCAGACAATCGGCAGCTTGCTCGGAGTGGTGAAATGGACCTACGTAGATGAATGAGAGATACCATCTAATTAGTTGCTGTGACTTACTGAACGCAACATCACAAGTTACCTGCAAAACCTGTTTCTGTTATTTCACTATTCTCCCAGCATTTATTCATTGGCCCATTCCCCTCTGCTCATTTTAGTTGACTGCTGAGGAACTTTTCCCCCATATTGAGACATTTCGATGCGGCAAAGATGAGATGATGTCAGGAAGCAGAGCTTTTTTATGCTAGAACATGTTCCCCGACTGTCAGTAAAGCTTTGGAATATATGATAAGCAATTCACTGAGCATCTTTATGTGCCCAGAAGGACAACACACAGACTAGTAAATTAGGACTTGCCTTTTAGTATGTTACTAGAGCAGTCTCTGTATAAAAAGGTTACTACACCGTGACCATTCGATAAAAATGTTAAAGGAGAAATAAAATCCCTTGTGCAAAGCTTTGAATACTGTACTACTGTGGTGATTTATCAAGGATCTGTAACTTCGCTGAGCCTTTCAGATGTAACTATTTATTTCTCACACTGGAACAGTTCAATAATTCCCAGAATTTTGTCTCCAAGATTCTCCAAAAAGCATTTGTATGGGGGATAACACTGCTGGTAACCAACACTGACCACTATCACCCCATAGAGCGGAATAGTGTGTGAACTGGTGTCAGGGTTTGCTAAATGTATCCATTTATTTACAACTTTCCCCACTGTCAGAGTTTTGATGGTAAAAATATTAAATTACATGTATCAGACCACTTAACGAGAAACCCATTATTCAGAAAGTTCCAAAATACGGAAAGGCCATCTCCCATAGACCAAATTTCAACCAAATAATTCACATTTTTAAAAATGGTTTCCTTTTACTCTGTAATAATAAAACAGTCCCTTGTACTCCATCCCAACTAAGATATAATTACCCCTTATTGGGGGCAGAACAGCCCTATTGGGTTTATTTCATGGTTAAATGATTCCCTTTTCTCTGTAATAATAAAACAGTACCTGTACTTGATCCCAACTAAGATATAATTACCCCTTATTCGGGGCAGAACAGTCCTATTGGGTTTATTTAATGGTTAAATGATTCCCTTTTCTCTGTAATAATAAAACAGTACCTGTACTTGATCCCAACTAAGATATAATTTCCCCT
Organism: Xenopus tropicalis; assembly: GCF_000004195.4. Taxonomy (NCBI): domain Eukaryota; kingdom Metazoa; phylum Chordata; class Amphibia; order Anura; family Pipidae; genus Xenopus; species Xenopus tropicalis. Next base: position 19,348,544 of record NC_030678.2, read on the forward strand.
TATTGGGGGCAGAACAGCCCTATTGGGTTTATTTAATGGTTAAATGATTCCCTTTTCTCTGTAATAATAAAACAGTACCATGTACTCCATTCCAATGAAGATATAATTAATTATTATTAGAGCCAAAACTATCCTATTGAGTTTAATTACTGTTTAAATAATTTTTATTAGTAGACTTAAGGTAGGAGATCCACATTACGGAAAGACCCCTTATTCAGAAAACCCCAGGTCCTGAGCTTTCTGGATAATGGGCCCCGTACCTGTACTTGGAATGGTCCAGGATTCGTGTTTATGATAATTCAATTTCCTCTACACAAAACAATATATAGCTCATAGAGAAGTTGTGATGAGCGAATCTGTCCCATTATGCATCACCAAAAAATTTGCAAAACTGTTAAAATAAAAAAAAAAAAATTCACAAAAAGGGGAAACATTCAGAAAATTTAGCTACTGCATGACTTATTTGACACAGCAGCGACTTTTTTTGTGAAAAAATTTGCCAATGGCGAAATGTAGAATTTTGCAGTGAATCCATGTCTGTGAAAAAAATTCACTCATCACTAGTGATGAGCGAATCTGTCCCGTTTCGCTTCATCGAAAAATTAGCGAGTCTTTCAAAAGATTCACGAAACGGGGAAAATGTTGCGCCTCAAAAAAAATTGTCGCCAGCGACTATTCTTTTGACGCCCGCGGCTATTAATTTGTCACGCAGCTATTCTTTTGACGCCCGCAATTATTCTTTTTTGACGCAGGCGACAATTTTTGGACGCGCAGCAAATTTTTTCATCCGTTTTGCAAAACAATCCGCCAATGGCGAAACGTGGAAATTCGCAGCGAATCCATGCCTGGCAAAACATTTCGCCCATCACTACTCATCACTATATAGAAGTAATTATTGGATCAAATAATGTTACATATATCACTTTAGTGGTCATTTACAGCCGCAACTGCAATTGCGGTCAAACAAAAATGGGTGCTGTCATGAAATTTAACATCATTCATTATATATACTTGTATGTCACTATAGTTACACTTGACAACAGTCCATCATCCCACCTCCTGTTCTAAATGTCCCACAAGTGCGCCAATTGCCACACATGAGATAGGTAGGCATGAACACCTTTGACATTTCACTAATCAATGTATGAATAAAACCCACTGACACCATTCATTGAGTGGTGATATCTTTAATGATATTACTTGCTTCTAATTGGTCCCAAACTGCGCTGACAAGGAGAGCATGTACCCTCCTCTATTTAGAAACTCTGCAATTCGCACTAGCCCCTGTCTGGGGTAAAAACCATTTTCCAATCAATGAATGGGATGGGGGGCGTAAACCACTTAATTTAACCTTTGGTGTCCTGCCACCATCCCATGCCCACAAAGGGGCAATTTACCCCCCCCAGTGGGACAGAAACCTCAAAGGCAACTCCAGGGTCCGGGTTTCACATTGGTCTGTGCCAATATACGCAGTGCACTTGTGCTTAAAGACTAATATGAAGACATCATTATGATGCTTAGCGCTGGACATAATGACATACCTCAGTCATTTCCAATTTGTGTGAAAACAGAAGCACAATTTCATGTTTATTGATTGGCTGCCATTGCACCAGGAGAAATGCACCCTTAAGGCTTCTATGATACTGGAATTGCTGGGAAAAAAAAATGCTGCATTTTGAGTAAATTGCCTTTGAATTCCATGTGAAATTGCACTTGGATAAGTACCCGACCCTTTATTCCTCATGTTTATTTTGATGAATATTACTCAAGTAGCCCAGATAAATTAGTATCCTAAAGACATAACATACAATCCAATGACTGCTAGAATCACAAAATTAACACATACAAAATTCCAAATTATCAGCAAAGAATTATTTATTTGAGGTACAAATCCTGTTTTTCCAGCTCTCCTGTGTTCAACCACTTTTTATTTGTTGTCTGAACAAAGCCATACCTGATCCGTTGCATTCAGTGTTGTAATTAATACTCATGATCTGCTCTCAAAGCCCAACCTGAGACAGCTTCAAGCATTTTGAAATGCAATTATCTAGTTTTATAGAAATCGTGCCTGGTTGACAGTAGTGCAGACTAAGGGGCTGATTTACTAAGACACGATTTCGAATCCGAATTGGAAAAATTCCGATTGGAAACGAACATTTTGCGACTTTTTCGTATTTTTTGCGAGTTTTTCGAAAGTTTTTTACGAAAGTTGCGCAAAGTCGCGATTTTTTCGTAGCGTTAACACTTGCGCGCAAAGTCGCGCCTTTTTCGTAGCGTTAAAACTTAAAAGGCGCGACGTTTCGCGCAAGTTTTAACGCTACGAAAAAATCGCGACTTTGCGCAACTTTCGTAATGGCTACGAAAAACTCGTGTTTTTACGCAAAAATCGTAAAGACGCCGAAAAACTCGCGTTTTTATGCAAAAATCGTAAAGACGCCGAAAAAATCACAAAATTACCGATCATTACGAAAAAAACGCAATCGGACTCATTCGGCCCGTTCGTGGGTTAGTAAATGTGCCCCTAAGTAAACATTACATGTGAATGCTTTTAGGGCATATTTATTTCCTGCCATTATTGGTCCTTGCTGGAAAATATAGCAATGTGTTTTTGTACATAATAAATGTTAGAATTAGACGTGTTATTGGGTTTCTTTAGAAACACAAGTGCTATAGTATACCAACGCCTGAAAGCCTTTGGAAACCATTTTAGGATTTTCCCTATTCTCAGACTGAGCGATGCAGCATCTTGAACTCATCCCTCTTAACAGGCAATTTAACGGAATTCTGTCATGATTTTTATGGTATACTTTTTATCGCTTAATTACACTGTTTACATAGCACATAATTCATTCTACTATTTAATGTGTTAGTGCTATTAGCCCACAGAGACACTATCAGTTCAGCTAAATCCTTCAGCAGAGGTGTCATGAGGGTGCTCCTATATAATAACCTGCTGATAGGCTGCTGTGGGGAGAGGGGTGTACCTCTCACACTACAGCCACACTTTACTGCTATGCTGCAAGTTGATTAGTACACTAGTCACATGGCTTTTGCACCCCAGGAACTTAAGAATATGGATTTCAATGCAGCTCTTTTAATTGATGTGTTTTGGTTAGAAGTTGGAAGGCACTAAATATATTATTTGGCACAAGACTTTTGGCTTTTTTTTTCTCAGTCAGCTACAGGTAGAACAATAAATGCCACAATTTAATTGGTTGCCATGGGTTACTGCCCATGGGTAAATTTGCCCAGTGTTACTAAATGAACCAGAATGGGGGAACACCCTGAGCTTTCTTGTAGCCATCTTTGGACTTAATATACAGTACATGTCATAGGATTTCAAATACCACTCAAGATGAATGAGATTAAGGTAATGTAATAAAAGGCACTAAATTTGCCCAGGAGCAGTAACCCATAGCAACTAATCAGTAGGTAGCATTTACTGGTAACCTGTTCAAATGCAAAAATCTTATTGGTTACTATGAGTTACTTAGTGCCTTTTATTACATATAGGCGTAAATCAGTAATTCCTGTCATGTGACTGTTTTAATCTGTGTAAAGCCCTGTGAAATAAGTCTGTCTTATATAAATAAAGGATAATAATAACTTATAACAACCAAAATGTTCTAGGAGCAGAAGAGACAGCTTCCTTAAAAAATCAGATGGAAGTCTGTCTTAAACTCAAGCTAAAATATGTCATAGTTTGGAGGATTTTGTGCACAGCAATTGAGTTTTTAAAACATTTTTTCTCATTAACAAATGGAATAAGACATTTATAATTTATTATTGAAGAGGAGAAGGTTGGGGGCATTCTTCCTCAGCAGCCAATATCACCTTAAGACTCCTGAGAACAACTGACTGAATAAAATGGATAGGAATAAGGCAGGAACATCACCCAGGCAGAGCAATGTTTTCTACTGTGTATTCAAATGCAAAAAAAAGCCTATAATTTATGCAACCTCAATGTCCAGATGTCTTGCTTGACAGTAAAACCCGCTCATAATGCTGCACTTCCATCTTCTGAAAATACAGATATAAAAATAAAGCGCCCTCTTGAAAATGTCATTTGCATTATAATAAATATATTTCTGTAAAACCTTTCCGGCGCCTATCAGCAACTCTTCTCTAATTTGCCTCCGCAATTCCTTTATTAACAGCACTTTGTTTTACACGGGCACAGAGTGGGGAGAACATATTGCTGCACAGATGCAATTCACACAACATTAGCTAGAAACATGTACGACTTGATCCTGCTATTTGTAGTGAGGATATCAATTTAAATTAGACAGCAACTCAACCCTTTCTACTTATGTTGCTCATATACTGTATTACCGCTATGGGACCACTTTGTCTTACAAAAAGAAAATAGAAAAGAACCTTCGTGCTGGCCCTTCACACAACTTCTCATTTTACTATAAACATCATATTTGTAGAAATAAAACGCAGTTGCCTTTGTTTTGGCTCTAACTAAGGACAAAAGGGTTAGCTTGGACTTGTGCCCACTACATTTTTAGAGCATACACTTGCATTGACTTTATTAAAGAGTAGAAATATGTATTGAGAACAGAAGCTTCCGTCTGTTGCTTCTCTTGTAAAATAGTAGCCAAGCAACTATTATCTTTTTACAGTATTATACAGGCTTCCTGTTTCAACATAAATGTAAAGGTTGCTAATGGTAACATCGTCTTCTCAAAGAACTATCATGGGAGGGATAGAGAGGAAGAATAAGCAGAAAGTAAGAATATAATTAACTATTTTTTTAGTTGACAGCGGGCAGGTTAAAAAATCTAGTCGGGTCAGGGACCGCATCAACGAGCCGATGCGGTCCCCAATCCAACTAGATTATTTAACCAGAACCGACTTTGCCTATACCCTTCGTTATAATTCAATCATTTGGCCCCAAGGCCTACACTTTCCCTGATATCGCCTACCTGTAGGTGGGGATATCGGGTGAAGATCGCCAAGCGAGTGAATCATTACATGTATGGGGACCTTTAGTCATGCTATGCATTACCTAGTTGGTTTTGTAGCTTGACGTTTCATTCTACCTTGTGCTTATATATGCCTTTGACTATTTATTGAACACCTAGGGGCACATTTACTAATCCACGAACGTCCGGAAAGCGTCCGAATACGTTTTTTTCGTAATGATCGGTATTTTGCGTTTTTTTCGTGCTTTGTTGCGACTTTTCCGTAAATTGTCGCGACTTTTTTGTAGCGTTACGACTTTTGCGCAAATTGTCGAGACTTTTTCGTAGCCGGCGCGCCGAGTACGAAAGTTTTGGATTCATTCAAGCTTCAGTATCGTGACTTTCCTTGGGCCAGGTTGGAGCTGCAGAGTGCCATTGAGCCCTATGGGAGACTTTCCTTGGGCCGGGTTGGAGCTGCAGAGTGCCATGAGCCTTGGAGGCTTCCTTGGGCCAGTTGGAGCTGCAGAGTGCATTGAGCCCTATGGGAGACTTTCCTTGGGCCAGGTTGGAGCTGCAGAGTGCCATTGAGCCCCATGGGAGACTTTCCTTGGGCCATGTTGAAGCTGCAGAGTGCCATTGAGCCCTATGGGAGACTTTCCTTGGGCCGGGTTGGAGCTGCAGAGTGCCATTGAGCCCTATGGGAGACTTTCCTTGGGCCGGGTTGGAACTGCAGAGTGCCATTGAGCCCTATGGGAGACTTTCCTTGGGCCAGGTTGGAGCTGCAGAGTGCCATTGAGCCCTATGGGAGACTTTCCTTGGGCCGGGTTGGAGCTGCAGAGTGCCATTGAGTCCTATGGGAGACTTTCCTTGGGCCAGGTTGGAGATGCAGAGGACCATTGAGCCCTATGGGAGACTTTCCTTGGGCCGGGTTGGAGCTGCAGAGTGCCATTGAGTCCTATGGGAGGCTTCCAAAATCATGCAAAGTCTGAAAGGTTTGCCCGCCGTTTACGAGCGCTCAATACGAAAAAGTCGCGACAATATACGAAAAAGTCGTAATGGTGACAAAAAAATCGCCAAAAATACGAAAAAGTCGCAAAATGTTCGTTTCCGATCCGAATTTTTCCCATTCGGATTCGTGGATTAGTAAATGTGCCCCCTAGATTTATGTTTTAGTTCTCAGCTGTGTTACTAGGCTTAACACACACTTAACAATAGATGGAGAGTACATTATCAGGCCTTCCATCGCCATTGTGTGTGGTGTTTCCCATGTTAGTCAGATGAGGTTCGAGGCAGTGGCAGAATTATCAGATATCTGTTTAGAGCCTGTTTCATATTCTGCATTATGATCACAAAAGCCTTAATGCATTTTTCTATGCTTTATCAAATAAACAAGTTCCTACTGAAAAAAAACATTAAATTCAATGCAAAAGATCAATTTAGTTGAAAACAATAGCAAACGGTATTCATGTAAATGTTTGCCCTTGGAAAAAAAAAAACAAATATTAAAGCACAGAACCATTAATACATTGCTCAATCTTATTGGCTTTTTGAATTCCTTTTCTAAAATTTCTTAAATTCGAGATTAAGTCGTTTAGAACGTATCAGTCCTGCAGCCACTAGGTGGAGTTCGGGATTTATTCCACAAAAGATTTATTTTACAATAAATTATTTAGCACTGAAGTGTCTTGTCAACCTCAAAAGCACATTTTAACAGCAGGTTTACAAAAAAGGTGTTTTGATACATGAGAATAATTGATGAAACAAAACAAAAAAAAAAAAACCAGACACAAATGTTCAATGTAGTTTGAACAACCATAAAGGTCATTGAAGAGAATCATTTCATGTAAAAAAAAAAAAAAAGTTATAGTACTCACAGTATATACATTATTTATGGGAAAATGATTTTGCCTTTATACTCTGATGTTTGATGCCTATAATGTTGTCTGTCAGTTACGTGGAAAATATGGTTTTCTGATTATGTACCACTCCAATCAATATAAATATGTTTTAAACAAAAGGGCAGAGCAGGATAAGGATCACTAAGTACATTTTTACAAATGTTCTAGATATAATTTTGGACTAAAAATAATGATCAACTGCCTGACTGGCTGTCACACATGTTCTAAGCCTGTTAGACATGAGATTTGTATTCACTGATCTCCCTTGTGTTTGTGAAGACAAGACCCCCCTGGTAATTTTAGTGTTTTGCATACTGTATATACTCGAGTATAAGCCTAGTTTTTCAGCACCCAAAATGTGCTGAAAAAGTCACCCTCGGCTTATACTCGAGTCGGGTGCCATGGGTCCCTCCATACTAGCACCCTCTCTCCTTTGTGTGCAAATTAGGCCACCCGCAACCAGACCCTCCAGTGCCCTGGCCCACTCTCAAATTCATCTTCATCTACCATCCTCACTTGTCCCATTCTGCACTAGACATTGCACTTTATATTCTATATAAACTATATATAGTTTTGAAGGATTTTAACTCTTTGGGGCTGATTTACTAAGACACGAATTCCGACCGAATTGGAAGAATTCCGATTGGAAAACGAACATTTTGCGACTTTTTCGTATTTTTTGCGATTTTTTCGGCGCCTTTACGACTTTTCGGAAATTATCGCGACTTTTTCGTTACCAATACGATTTGCGCGAAAAAATGCGAGTTTTTCGTAGCCATTCCGAAAGTTGCGCTTTTTTCGTAGCGTTAAAACTTAAAAGGCGCGACGTTTTGCGCAAGTTTTAACACTACGAAAAAATCGCAACTTTTTGCGCAAGTTTTAACGCTACGAAAAAATCGCAACTTTCGGAATGGCTACAAAAAACTCGCGTTTTTCAGCAAAAATCGTATTGGTAACGAAAAAGTTGCGATCATTTTCCGAAAAAATCGCAAAATACCGATCATTACGAAAAAAACGCAATCGGACGCATTCGGCCCGTTCGTGAGTAAGTAAATGGGCCCCTTTGTGTTTTAGCTTGGTTGCTGAGTACTCTTAAGGTATCATTGTTGATAAAACAATTGTTTTTGTTGACCCTCGACTTACAGAGCTAGTTTACAGTTTTTACTTGAAATAAATATTTAAAAACCTATACCCCACTGATGCCTCATTTAATGTAATTTTATTGGTATTTATGTTGATTAAACTTAGCAGTAGCTGCTGCATTTCCCACCCTAGGCTTATACTCGAGTCAATAAGTTTTTCCAATTTTCTTAGGTAAAATTAGGTACCTCGGCTTATACTCGAGTATATACGGTAATTATATTCCCTTAATGATGTAGTGCCGACACATTTTACAGTGCTTTACAGAGAGTGTTTAATCATTTATAAGACCCTACACCAGTGGCCCTATTACATTCAAAACACATTAAGGTCAGTTTAATCAGGAACCAGCCTTCGGACATCTGATCAACTTTTTGGGTTTAAACCCACTTTGTGACTCAAGCATTGGTCAAGATGTGTCAATGTTTAAAAAATATTGTAAGCCTTTCAAATATACTATCCCCCACCAAACTGTAAAGTATTGCAGTTTCACGTTGTCACATATACAGATATTTAAAAATACATGGATGGTGATGAGCAAAAGTTTTCGCCAGACATGGATTCGCTGCGAAATTCTACATTTTCAATGGTGAACTTTTTTGCAAAACGGCTGCAGTGAGGAAAAAGTCACGGTTGGGTCAAATAAATTGCGGTCACATTAAAAAAAAGTAACGGTTCCGTCAAACTGTTTCTGGGTTTTGGAATCCAGTGGCCTTGTACAATTTTGGGTGGGAAGAAGTGTCCATTTCTTGATCCACAATGGACTTTGCAGCAAGTACTCATGATTAACCTTAGTTGTCTATTAATATAAAGGTACTGGCCCTTATTTTGTTCAAGATGGAGGAGCCCTTTTGGACCCCAGCAGAGTTAGGTTCTATCTTCTCTTTAAATGGTGTTTCTAGAAAACATGACTTTGCGTTTGTTACATTTTCTGCTTGAATATTGGACTGTGGATAATAAAGAGCAAAGGAAAGTTGCTTTAGAATGGTTTGTTGTCTCGAGACTTAAAACTGCAGCTATCCCACGATCCCTTGAATATCTTGATATGGGCCAACAAAGGGCAGCTCCTTTCTACAGCTGGAGTCTATGCCATCATTAAACCAATTATAGATTGCAATCTTTGCCAGAACAGGATATCCAGATGGCTAGAAGCGATCCTAAATATCACAATAGCTCAGCTTATTGCAGCATATGCAAAGCGTACAAAGGCCTTATCACCAGTCTACTTACTGGATGTGGCCCTAAAACTCCTCCATAGGTCATATGTTACACACAATCTTGCATACAGAATAGGCTTGGCTACTTCCCCACAATGTATAAAATGCTCCTGTCCCAGTGGCAACTTAGAACCATACCATGGACCTGCACAGTATTGAATACTTCTGTGAAAATGTCCTAAAAAATGTTCTGCAACAAATACAAACCCCCAGATGATATTAGGGCTGTACCCTAAGCCCACAGACAGTACCAATAAAGGCAACATTAGACTTGCAGACATCTTTGTCCTGACAGCAATAAAATCCATATTAGAATGTTAGACTGCCACACAACCCCCCTCAAAACAACTATGGGAATGCAAATTACTACTCACCATGCAACTTCAATGGGTCCTGGCACTCCAAGATAAAGAGTCCAGAGGCTCACTCTTACAACATTTGGAAGGAACCAAGACTAAAAACATCACAAATTACTAGCCCCATGTTGATACACAAAATGGTGGGCAGAAACCTGTTTTCTAGGGAAACTAAATAACCCAGCAGTGGATGGACTGTGTGGACTGCCCTTTCCTCTCCCGTCTAAAGCTTTAAACTTTCTTAGGGATATATAATAATGTCACAAGCCAAGAATAACAATAATGTAACTGCCAAGCATAAGGAATAGTTCTCCTCTGCATACTTTGCCTTCTTGTCTTGCTGTTTACTCTCTTTTTCTTCTTTCTCTAATGTTGTCTGGGACATTATTATAGATCCCTAATAAAGTGGATGTCATTTAACACAGCTTTGAAATGTATATATGAATGTACAATCTGAAATGTCATGGCATTACTCACCTGTGAAATCATGACACGGAGACATCCAAGGTGTTTTGTATTGTTTATTTCTTGTTCTAAAATAATAAAAAAAACAGTTTGATTTAAAAGAAAAACAGTTTGGTGTCCTTGTCTTCTGTCTGCAGTAACTCATTGCCAATTGTTGATGTCATTGCCAGTTGAGGCAATTCCAACAATATAAATACCATATATATAGGATATTTTAAAAAGTACCAAAAAGTATTTAGTTCTATTTGTGAAACAGAAAGAATTGTTACATTTAAGCTAAACCATAACAAAAAATATGGCTTGAAATGCTATATTTTATATACTAAACTGACTGCACAAGCCAAGCGTTTCAGCATTTTTATAGTAGTAATGGTATTGGTCTTTGCAGTTGTCACAGAAGTTACTCCATCTTGGATTCTGTTAGAAGTGTCAGTGGCACTGCACATGCTCAGTGGGCTCTAGGCAGCTGTTGAGAAGCTGAGCTTAGGGGTCATCACAAATAATCAAACAGAAAATGAGGTTTGTCTGCCATATAAATTGATGCTACAGGGCTGATTATAAAATGCTGATACTAATTGCACTGGTTTCAGAGCTGCCATGTTGTGTTAATCTGAATGAATTACTAATCCGCCTTATACTGTTATATTTATATTCTGTATATACAGTATATTGTGAGTGGGTCCCTAAGCTCAGTAAGTGACAGCAGCAGTGAATCAGCAGAAAAGAAGATGGGGGGCCATTGGAGGCATCTTTGGGGGCACAGATCTTCCCTGCTAAAGGACTGCGGAAGCCCAAACCATAATGTACAACATTTCTAGCCTATATCTTTAGTTAGGCTTTATTTCTCCTTTAACATCATAGTCTGGGGCCTGCTGTGCATTACATATGATTCATTAAAATCTCTCTCTTTATTCAGATTCAAATGTTCTTATTGTTATGGAGGTACATACACACATAATGGGTATTTTGGCTTTGAAAATCATGAATCATTTTCACAGCATTAAGAATGGCCTTGATATTTCATATGCCCTCTTTGTGCTATATGCTGAAATAAATTGTTGCATTAAGGAGAAATAATTTGAAATCTTTTGCTTTATGTTTATGTTCCATAATAAAAAAAAGCTAGCAACAGAAATAGCAGGGTAACAATTACTGCTTATTTATATAAACTCTGCTAAAAAATTGTTTTAGATATTTTACAATAAATAAAAGCACATTTCTAAACTAGCTGACAAATATACCGTTGACATAATGCAGCCTGACCAGAAATACATTTTAGATTGACACTTCTCGGGTTTCTGGATTTATATTATATATATATTAATGGAGAACAAAAGGAATATTGACAAAACCGTGCATAATTATTCTCCAAATGGTGCTCCACTGAACACCCAGGTATATTACTTACTTTTACCCCACTTATTTTCATGTGAAGTAAAATCTGTTTCAAGTAGTTTTGTAGCTGCCATCTTTTGTATCTTCGTGTTAAAAAAGTAGCATGCATCAAAAAAGTCACAAAAAAAGTAGTGTGTGCCAAAAAAGTTGTTGTTGCGTCAAAAAAGTTGTGCCTCAGATTCATGCATTCCCAAAGAAACATGGAGCTTTGGTTCATATTGATGAGACAAATGGTACAGTTGGCAATTAATGCACAGGAAGGTCATAACCTGATTTAATCACTTATTGGTAGTGATGAGCAAATCTGTCTGTATTTCCGTGTTCCGCCACGGAACACAGGGAATACAGACAGATGTATTTCAAAAATTTGCAAATATTCCAGCAAAACGGCGAAAGATTTGTGAAATGGTGAAAATGTTGCACGTCAAAAAAAATTGTTGCAGGTGATAATTTTTTTGTGCAACTGGCAATTTTTTTGCCATGAGCGAGAATTTTTTTGACAAATTTTGATGTCCGTTTCGCAAATAAATTCCCCAATGGCGGAACACGGAAATTCGCCGTGAATCCATGACTGGCGAATTATTTCTCCCATCGCTACTTATTGGTAGTGAGGAGCGAATTTTTTTCGCCAGGCATAAATTTGCAGCGAATTTCTGCATTTAGCCATTAGCAAATTGTTTTGTGAAACTCCCGTGAAAATTCGCCGTGGACAAATTTGTTGCGCGTTAAAAAAAAGGACAAGGTTGCGTCAAATTGGGCGTGGTCACATAAAAAAAGGTGCGGTTGTGTCAAATTGGCCGATGTCACGACAAAAAAAAAAGACGCGGGCAACAAAAAAAATAGGCAAGAAATGCGTTTCCTGAATTTTCCACTGTTTCGCGAATTTTCTTGCCATTTCGTGAATTTTATGGTTAAGTGAAACGGGACAGATTCGCTCATCACTACTTATTGGTAAATTATTTCAAATATTTTAGGATTGCAGGGTTTGGTTTGGATTTGAATGTGTTTGTCCATGGGAATGGGGTTAACTCATAATGATCCTGACCCTCCCTTGTCCTTTACTTGTTCTTTAATTTTGGTGAATTGGAGTCGGCTCCAGTAGCTTTTTTTGCTTTCCATTTGATTATCTAAAAGTCAAATGACAAAAAGTTGGCCATAATACCCAAGCAATCATAAATCAGGCCCTTACATTTTTGTAATTTTAAAGCTCTGGTCAACAAATGTGACAAATATTTGTTTGCAGATAATGCAATTTTTTTCATTTATGTAAAATCTTTTGTGGAGGATTTCAAATTTGGCAGAATCCCCAAATTAGAATTTTTGTACATTCATAGTGCTAAATATATACATAAACAGATTTACATTAAAGCAAATGGCTTAAATCTGGTTGCTGAATGAACAGATGTTTTAATACAACAAACAACTTTTCCACTCTGACTTCAAAAACAACTTGACTTCTCTGTAACTTTATTAAACAATTTTCGAAAGCTTTTATAAATAACCTTTAACAGTGTAAAAGTAAAATGGTGTTAATATCCGATAGTTTATCATTTCTGCTTTGATGTCTGAAATTTAGTAAATGCCAGCTCCATCATTTGAGCTACTGTACCATATATTTTTTTCATTAAAAGGTGATACAAGGGCTTTAGCTCTCTTGTTTTTGCTTTTCCTACAAAAAGAAGGAAAGCAATACTTATATAATCCTATAATTATTCTTAATTACTATATTGTGCTGTTCTTTGGCTGAAATAAAGATACTTAAAAATGCTGCTATTTCTATAAGTAAATATGTTTGAGAAAAATTGGGCAAAGTAAATGATGTTCTCTCAGAACATTAATTGGCACTACAAACACACATAGACTCGCTAATTAACACCTCTGACACTCTCTGCATTTGCAAAACATGGAAAGTAAAATGGCACCAAAAGCACAGACTAATTATAATATATTTGGAATATTTCATATTATTCCCCTTGGATCATTGTGTATTGAAACTTTGTATTTTGAAGAAACACAGAAGATATAGTAAATGCTTTTAAAAGCCCTAAAATGAAGATTTTTGCAGGTTACTATATCTCAATATCTCTCTATAGTCATCAAGATATATTTATACAGGTATCGGACCCCTTATCCGGAAATCCGTTATCCAGAAAGCTCCGAATTACGGAAAGCCCGTCTCCCATAGACTCCATTTTAATCAAATAATTCAGAATTTTAAAACTGATTTCCTTTTTCTAAGTAGAAATAAAACAGTACCTTGTAATTGATCCCAACTAAGATATAATTACCCCTTATTGGGGGCAGAACAGTCCTATTGGGTTTATTTAATGGTTAAATGATTCCCTTTTCTCTGTAATAATAAAACAGTACCTGTACTTGATCCCAACTAAGATATAATTACCCCTTATTGGGGGCAGAACAGCCCTATTGGGTTTATTTAATGGTTAAATGATTCCCTTTTCTCTGTAATAATAAAACAGTACCTGTACTTGATCCCAACTAAGATATAATTACCCCTTATTGGGGGCAGAACAGCCCTATTGGGTTTATTTAATGGTTAAATGATTCCCTTTTCTCTGTAATAATAAAACAGTACCTGTACTTGATCCCAACTAAGATATAATTACCCCTTATTGGGGGCAGAACAGCGCTATTGGGTTTATTTAATGGTTAAATGATTCCCTTTTCTCTGTAATAATAAAACAGTACCTGTACTTGATCCCAACTAAGATATAATTACCCCTTATTGGGGGCAGAACAGTCCTATTGGGTTTATTTAATGGTTAAATGATTCCCTTTTCTCTGTAATAATAAAACAGTACCTTGTAATTGATCCCAACTAAAATATAAATAATCCTTATTGGATGCAAAACAATCCTATTGGGTTTAATTAATGTTTTATTGATTTTTTTTAGTAGACTTACGGTATTGAGATCCAAATTACGGAAAGACCCCTTATCCGGAATACCCTTGGTCCCGAGCATTCTGGATAATGGGTCCTATACCTGTACTAGCTTAGTTCTCATCATCTTGTTATTACAGAATAAGCTAATGGTAAGCCATTCTAGGAGGCAATGGAAGCTTAGGCAGCAACACCTTCATATATCATAAAAGGGAAATCAAGATAATTATATAATCTCTACTATGAACAAGGTTTTTCTCAAGTAATGGAAATTTTACAAATTTGCTCTAGAACAGTGACCCCCAACCAGTGGCTCTTGAGCAACATGTTGTTCACCAATCCCTTTGATGTTGCTCCTGGTGGCCTCAAAGTAGGTGCTTGGAGACAAGTTTTGGAAGCCCAGTTTTACTCCAAGCAGAGCTTCCTGCAGGCCAGCAGTCACATGGAGCTACCAAATCACTGGCAACTGCCAATCACAGCCCTTATTTGGCATCCCCAAAGAACTTTTTGCATGCTTGTATGATTCACCAATACTTTTTACTCCTGAGTGTGGCTCACAATTAAAAAAAGGTTTGAGATCTCTGCTCTAGAATGTCCCCATGTATTTTGTTTGGTGGTGACGGAGGGAAGAAATTGCATTTCTTCATGCTGGAGAAACAAAAATGACCATTGATTCCAAAGCATTTGGCAAGAGAAAAAGCACAGCAAACCCCCTTCCCACTGACTTGCATTTGGAAAGAGAAAAAACAAAAATCCCTATTGACTTCAATGCTTTTCGTTTGAGAGAAAAGCAAGAAAAATGGCACCAATTAATTTGGCACAAGAAAAAATTGTGGTGAAAAAAATGGGCATAACTGCATTTTGCTAGTGATGAGCAAATGTTTTTAGCAGGCGAATTGTTTCGCAAAACTTCTGCAAAAAAGTCTCGTTTCGCGAATTATTCTGTCATTTTGCAAATTTTTCTCTGAAACTAAATGGGACAGATCTGCTCACTACATTTTGCAAATTTGTCAGCAGTTTTGCTAATTTTTCAGTGAAGCTAAACAAGGCACTTTCGTTCATCACTAATCTACACCCTGTTTAAATTTGACAAGTGAAAGAAAAAGATCTGCAGTTACAGGGCCCTGAGGAAGTGTTTGCTTATTTTATCAGCGATATTTATGACCTATGTTTCACTGGTCATAGCTGTGACTTTCAGCTAATAATGTTAATTAAACTTTAATTTTGTAGACAGTAAAACTCCAAACCACATGATAGTTAAGGAGAGTGACTAATTAAAAAGTACTGTAACATAATTGCTCTTGATTGCTAATGGAAAGTGGGCACATTCATGAAATGATTTACCTCAGTAGAGAAGTCACCAATATTTACTTTGAAGGGGGATCTATTCCCAAATTGAAAAATTAATATAAAACAACTTTGAGGGTAGGGATGTAGCAAACCTAAAAAAAAAAATCCGCGAACATGTTCGCGAACTTACGCCAAAACCCGCGAATATTCGCAAACTTTGCGAACCCCATAGACTTCAATGGGAAGGCGAACTTTAAAACCTAGAAAGGCCATTTCTGGCCAGAAAACTGATTTTAAAGTTGTTTAAAGGGTGCCACGACCTGGACAGTGGCATGCAGGAGGGGGATCAAGGGCAAAAACTTCTCTGAAAAATACTTTGTTGGCACAGAGTTGCGCAAAAAACGCAAGCTATTCTAGCGAAAATACGCAGCTTTTTTGCTATGTCGCGCTAAACACCATGAAAACGGGATTTGCGTAAAAACACCATGTGTGACTTGTGCGGCGTATTGTACAATACTTTTGCGACGATAAAAAACGCGGCGGAAAACGCCACGCGAACCCAAACTGCGAACATACGCTGAAAGTTCGCGAACATACGCTTTTGCGAACACCCGATGTTCGCGCTAATTTGTTCGCCGGCGAACAGTTCGCTACATCTCCATTTAAGGGATCATCTGCAGAGATGAGATGTTATGGAAATCAGATGCTGCCCACATAGAGCTTGCAATCTAAGGTTCATATCATGTTTCTACAAAACTACGATGGTCAATTTTATGAGAAATAAGAATAAATAGTGATGAGCAAATATTTTAGCCAGGCATGGATTCACATTGAATTTCTGCATCTGTCCCTCGTCAAATTAGGCGTGGTTGCGTCTAAACAGGTGCAGTTGTGTCAAATTGGATGTGGTCAATGACACGTGACAAAAAAAAGACGCGGGTGATGAAAAAAGTCATGTGACAAATGATTTTTCACAAATTTTTCGCTGTTTCGTTAATTTTCTTGTTTTGCGATTTTTTTGCACAAACCGAAACGGGTCAGGTTCGCTCATCACTAAGAATAAACTGTCTGTAGGGTTTTGCCAATAATAATGTATATTTCAAGACTTCAATGTATTTTGCAATTTGTCACGCTCAGATTATATTTTAGATTTTTTTAGTTACTAAATGAATATTTAGCACCATTTTAGGGCATTGTTATTAACACTGCAAATAAATTGCTGTTAATATGCTTTAATGCATTAATGAATACAATTTTAAATGAGCTGTACATTAAAAAGCCTATATTTTCACACAACATAACACAATTTATAATTGCTCAGTCAAACTACGAAATGAAAGGAGATCTCCACCCAAAAATAGTTTTTGCATAGTAGAAGACAATGTAATTCTTAGTAACTTCCCAATGTGCTATTAATATACACTTGTAATGGTTTTAAAGTAACGGACAGGATGTTACGATATTTTACATCCCCCAGGACCTTACTTTCTCGCTCGGTGTCAGAACCTCCCAATCAACAGGTGACTACACTACAGGTGACTCTCTTTCTCATCTGGTTTAACCACAGACTAAGGCCCTGGCTCTTGCTCATCTGCCAAAGTAAGCTTTGTGGCCTTTTTGCCCCAGTACCCATTGGTGGGGAATCAGCTCTCTGTAGCACTAACCAGACAAAAAGATCACAGTCACAAAATATCCTTTATGAATTGTGATTTTGATCAAAATTAAAAATGCTCTAAACTCTGTAAGTGTAGGGTTAAGCCTGTATACAATGACACCAAAATCTGCTGTGGGTGAAGCTGGGAGGTAAATGTTAAAGACCTTACAGATGAGCAAGGGGACCAAACACCACTCTAGAGGTTTGTTATTCATATAGGCACAAACAGTTATGATTATATTAAATATATAATACTTTCCGCATGCTATATTTTATGGAAGTTAGGAACTCTCCTACCTGTTTGAGATGCAGTCTAGATACTTCCACCCTTCTCTATACCTGAAGGAGCTGCCTTTCTCTACAACCTTATTTGCAGGAGATAAACTCCTACATGGTGGACATCACTCAGATAAAAATAAAATAGCTAACCTGGATTCCCTACCTGGCAAAGGGACTACATTGTTTGTATCGATAATTGAGGTCAGAGGGCTAATAACATTGCACTGAAATTATCCCTTACCCCTTAATCATGCATAAAAGACATACATTTTTTTTGTATCATTATAGAGGTACAGGTATAGGACCCATTATCCAGAATGCTCGGGACCAAGGGTATTCCAGATAAGGGGGTCTTTCCGCAATTTGGATCTCCATACCTTAAGGGGCTGATTTACTAAGACACGAATTCCGATTGGAAAACGAACATTTTGCGACTTTTTCGTATTTTTTGCGATTTTTTTGGCGCCTTTACGACTTTTCGGAAATTATCGCGACTTTTTCATTACCAATACAATTTGCGCGAAAAAACGCGAGTTTTTCGTAGCCATTCCGAAAGTTGCGATTTTTTCGTAGTGTTAAAACTTGCGCGAAAAGTTGCAATTCCAATTTTTCGTAGCGTTAAAACTTAAAAGGCGCGACATTTCGCTCAAGTTTTAACACTACGAAAAAATAGCAACTTTTTGCACAAGTTTTAACGCTACGAAAAAAACGCATCTTTCGGAATGGCTACGAAAAACTCGCGTTTTTTCGCAAAAATCGTATTGGTAACGAAAAAGTTGCGATAATTTTCCGAAAAAATCGCAAAATACCGGTCATTACGAAAAAAACGCAATCGGACGCATTCGGCCCGTTTGTGGGTTAGTAAATGTGCCCCTAAGTCTACTAAAAAGTCAATAAAACATTAATTAAACCCAATGGAATTGTTTTGCATTCAATAAGGATTATTTATATCTTAAGTTCAAGTACAAGGTACTGTTTTATTACTACAGAGAAAAAGGAAATCAGTTTTAAAATTCTGAATTATTTATTTATCTGAGACAGCCTTTCTGTAATTCTGAGCTTTCTGGATAATGGGTGTCCGGATAAGGGATCCCATACCTGTATAGAATCTATTTTTCAGAATGTCTGGGTTTTCCAGATAAGGAATTGCCATAAAACATTTACACATTAAATTTGTTTTGCCACCAAATGGATTCATGCAGGTTGGTTAGGATCAACTTACACAAGTTCAGATGGCAAATTTGGCCTTTTTCGGCAGGATTCGGCCAGATCCATGGTCCTGGCCGAACCAAATCCTAAGGTTGATGCCACACGTGGCGTTTTTCCGCTGCGTATTTTCTAATTCTCTCGGCGGCTGAAAAACGCCTGATATCATCATCCATAGAAATAGCTTGAAAAGACTCGAAGCAAACCACACAATGAGGAAATACGCTAGAAAACGCCTTAGCACGGATTTTTCAAGCGTAGGCCGAAATACGCCAGTATTTGCACAGCAAGCTATTCCTATCTATACGCAAAGGCAGCTGGCAGACCTAGCGGAAATACGCAGCGTTTTTTGCTATTTCGCACTATTAGCACCATGGAAACGGGATTTGCTTACATCACCAGTACTAGGCTGAAAAACTCCATGTGTGGCTTGTGCGGCGTTTTTAGGCTGAGAAAAAATGCAGCGGAAAAACGCCACGTGTGGCATCAGCCTAAAGATCATGTGACTTTTTGTCGTTATGTGCGTTTGCAGTTCTAATTAGGATTCAGATTCGGTTTAGTGTTCGCATAGTTTAAATAAGGAAGCCATTACAGAAAGAAAAAACTAGCATAAATAACATTATTTCACAGAAGGAACTAAGACAAAGTAAATGGTAATTATTTTGAGATGGCTTAGTGCTTAGGTTAATACTTTTTTATTTTACTGAAATTATCAGAAGGCAAAGTAGAAGAAATGATATTAAAATAAACTTAAACACTCATTTTTTTCCCCCTCCATGTTTGGTCGACATCCAGAAATAATTTTTCTGACCTTATATTGCAAGTCACGCAAATATTGATGGCGACTGCCAAGAATTTAGATTTCTAATTCATTGCCAACAGCAATTTATTGAAAGTGTATGCAATGTGAAGCTATTTTAATAAAAAAGACTTTCTTTTAATCAGAAATTTCTGTTGCCTTTTTTCTGTTCGGTAGAACTTTTGCCTGTGAAGTAAAATCTGACACTTTCATAAATTCTTTTTCCTTTTAAAAAATAAGCACGACCTGGGGTCATTTTTGTCAGCTTTTCCTTTTGGTCAGTTTATGTGAGGTTTTCTATGATATTCAGTTTTTTTAGTTAGCATTAAGCTTTGTAGACCATCAAAAAGATACTAATATTTATTCAGAGGAAAAAATAAATCAAACAAACCCCATAAGGGGTAATTGGGTTGATTCACTAAAGGTCGATAAGTTTTATCGCACCCTTTTTTGCATTAAAATTGACGTGAAAAAAAAAAACGTGAGATTTGCTAAAGTATTAACGCATGCGTTAAGTTGCATATTGCGTGCATTAATTAGCATGCCGAAATAACACTAACGTATGATTCACAAACACTTAAGGGCACATTTACTAATCCTCGAATCCGAATCCCGAATGGGAAAAAATCAGAGTGGAAACGAAAATATTGCGACTTTTTCGTCGCTGGCGAGATTTTTTCGTATTTTGCGCAACCAACCCGCAACCAATCCGAATTTTTCACAACGGCGACGGAAAAGTCACGGAAAATATACAAAAAAGTCGTAATGGCGATGAAAAAGTCGCGCAAAATACGAAAAAATCACGACGCCTACAAAAAAGTTGCAAAAATACCGATCATTACAAAAAATTCAGACACTTTCGGACGTTCGTGGATTAGTAAATGTGCCCCTTAGACGCGCTAAATATCGCATTAGTCTGTACGAAAATTAACACCTACTTGGCGCAGGCGGTAATTTTAGAAAAGTACAGTTAATGAGCTTTTGGCAACACAATATGGACTTTGCAGTGTTATTTATTCAAGTCTGTGTTGGCCCCAGAGTGATGCAGCCGCCAGTTTGCAGGGAAATGGGCATTTTCATTAAAAGTAGTTTTACGAAAGTAATGATGTGTATGGTTAATATGGCATGCATTTTTTCGCACACGACGACTATTTGTGCGCAATGTGTTGATTAGTGCGTATTCCGTCAAATACCACATGAAAATAGTCTTCGCGACTTAAATAACACAATAATCAGCCCTAATTACTCCTCTCCGAGCCTTTTCACCTGCAGCGAGTTGAGCTGTGGCCATTGGGTAGATCCAATAAAAATGCAAAAATACATTATAAAATCGGTAGTGCAAGCGGAATGGTTATAAAGGCAATGAACCCCAGGCAATGGGAAAAAAACCTGCAGTCAGGTTTTTGTCATTCTGCCGAAGTCCATGGTAGGAAATGCTGAAATATCTTATTAAAGACTTGCTTGAGTATCCTGAAATGTTGGCTGAATCTTAGTAATATGATGAAAAGCTGCCCATAAACTGCAAACTTGCATTTAGCTTGCACATCACAGACCATAATGCCATGGGCTCCAGGTCATACTTGGCCAAGGAAAACAGTTCCTTAATGACTTTACCGGATCTAACATTATAACAGGATTATTGTGCCTTTCTTCTCTCTCCTCTTCCTACGTTTGTTGAGGTACAGCCTGGTGTCTGCCGCTGCTTGACGACCAATATCTCATAGATCATTTAAACTGAGAATATGTTTTTTGTTCCTGCTTTCGGTTACATAAGTTGCTTCAAAAGTTACATTCCTTATTTAGATTTGTGGGGTTTTTTTCCACGTGAAAACTTTTCATTTCTGTTTTTTTTTTTTTAATTATCATGCCATTGAAAAAATTCAGCTATCATCTGAAGCTAAGTTGACATCTGTTTGAATCTCCCACTGAGCTCCTGGATATGGTGTTCAAGTTCTGTCAATAGCTTAGACAAGTAACAGGAAATTTCCCCCAGGCAAAGAAAGTGCATCAGGTAATTTTCTGCTGTATTACTTTATTGGGAAAGGTTATACAATGCCAACAGGGAAAGCGAATAGAAACAGGGCAGGCAGAGGGAGACTATTCATTTTAGATGATAGATGTTAGAATCCCCCACCCCATTAAGTGCTGATGGGTTATGTAATATGTTTGTTTATGAGCAATGTTTAAAAAGGACAGTTTTTTAAACTTTTAAGTAAATGAAGTTTTATTTATTTAGCTGCAAGCTAAAATGGATGCAAATGTTATGATTATTTATAAGATTCATTGAAAGCACAGGTATGGGATCCATTCTTCAGAAACCAGTTATCCAAAAAGGTCCTAATTATGGGAAGGTCATCTCCCATAGACTGCATTTTAAAATTTTAAACCATATTTCCATTTTTTCTGTAATAGGAAAAAGTATCTTGTACTTGATAGACTTAGAGCTCCTTTTATTGTGCAAGAAAACAGAAACCATCTTGTTTTCTTAACTCCATCTTGTTCATATCATTTGTATGTATGTATGTATATCTTTATTTATAAAGCGCTACTTATGTACACAGCGCTGTACAGTAGAAAACATTAATACAAACAGGGTGTTAAGATAATAGATAAATACAAAGTATAATAATAAATACAGATTAATAAATAAATACATTTAATACATTTAATATACATTTAATATTAGAGGGCTTTGAAATATGCTTAAGTTGTTTTTCTGTTAAAAAGCTGTGTTTGATGAGTTTTGCTGAGTCCGCCTGACAGAGGGGCCTTAAATGCCTCCACCCATTGTGTTTATGTAACACGTTGGCCTTGTTGTGTTGGCCAACTGGGCCCCAATGCCTGTTCTGCTTTTAGAGATTAAAGAGTATGCTCTGAAACACTCTTATCAGTAGTATGTATGTATGTATGTATAACTTTATTTATAAAGCGCCACAAGGGTACGCAGCGCTGTACAGTCTTACAGAATACAAAATTAAACACAGGGAGGACAAGTGATATAATAAATAAATATAATAAATACATATATGTATATATATATATATATATAAGTGCCATGTGGTATGAGACACAGTAGGAAGGAGGTCCCTGCCCCATAGAGCTTACAATCTGAGTGGTTGGGTAACATACAGGCACAAACTGGAAGGTAAGAGTGCATCAGGTATGGGCATTTGCCCTTAAGCGCAGGACTGGGCAAAATAATGTTTTAGTGCTCCAGAAGGTAACAGCTGAGCTTTTTCTTAAAGAGAGTGGGTGAGTTTTCCCTACGGAGGGATTCAGGGATAGAGTTCCAGAGGTAAGGAGCAGCAAGATAGAAAGGTTTAAGACGAGAGAGCGCAGTGGGTGTGGATGGTGTAAAGAGACGGAGGCTCTGAGAGGAGCGGAGGAGACGACCAGGAACATGTAGGGAGACCAGTGAAGAAATGTAGTGAGGAGCAGAGGAGTGAAGGGCTTTGAATGTTAGCAGAAGGATTTTGTAAGCTCCTTTGCTTGACAGGCAGCCATGCTAGTGAGCTTAATTGAGGCTGAGCAGGATTCCTCTTAGGAGAGAGCAGGAGGATCCTGGCAGCAGAGTTTAAGATTGATTGCAGGGGAGAGAGGTGGGAGTCTGGGAGGCCGGTTAGTAGGAGATTGCAGTAATCTAAGCGGGAAAGGATAAGGGCATAGATTAGTGTTTTAGCTGTTGCTTGTGAAAGAAAGGGGCGTATCTTGGCAATATTACGGAGGAAAAAGCGGCAGGTTTTGGCAGTGTTATTAATATGGTTAGAGAAGGAGAGGGACTGGTCAAAGATAACCCTAAGGCAGCGTGCAGAATTTACAGGGTTGATGGTCATGCCATCAATAGTAATGGTGAAAGGAGGAGGAGGGCCAGGTTTGGGCGGGAAGACCATGAGCTCTGTTTTAGCTAGGTTAAGTTTGAGCTGGCGTCGGTTCATCCAGGAGGAGATAGCCAGGAGGCAGTTACCAATCTGGGTTTGGACATCAGCAGTTAGTGCAGGGGTGTCTAAATATATCTGGATGTCATCTGCATATAGGTGATATTTAAGACCAAAAGAAGAAATAAGGTCTCCCAAAGAGAGAGTGTACAGGGAGAACAGCAGGGGACCAAGCACAGAGCCCTGAGGCACCCCCACACTGAGCGGAACCGGGGTAGAGGTAGTTAGCTCTGTCAGGACTGTCTGTATGTCAGGCTTACCAGGAAGGATCAAGTATGTTGATAGAGAGACCCACAAGTGCCCCACAATGTCGCCACAATGCGTCGTGACATTCTGGTCGTGACATGCACTGCGCGTCGGATCCCACTCGGATGGAGGACTGCACGACGAACACGGTGAGTATCCTTACACTGTAGATATAGATGTAGAGAGTATACAATCAAACTGGCCTGTACAACAGTTTCATTTTAACATTATCAACACTCCTCATTTCCGTTTTTGAGTAGTTTTTGAAACCACAGGAAAAACAAATTTTCTACAAAACCATGAATGCCAAGTAATTTATTAAAACAACATTTAAAAAAAGCACAAATAAAAAAAAAATGGAAAAAAAACACAAACACAAAAAATACAAATTTTTCATTTTGTCGCACAAATGAAAGCATCATAAAAATAAAAACAAAATCTCTAAAGCCATGAAGCAAAGACAGATTAGCCAATGGAAAAAGGGCACCTGCCATTGACTACTACAAGACCTATAAGCTTTTAGTTGGCATATTTTTACTTTCAGATTTGTTGTAGTTTTGACGCATAAGAAATGGCAAAAAAAATTACGGGGGTTTTTTCCTGACAAAATATTTTTGAGCAAAAAAAAAATACAAATCATGAAAAAAAATATGAAAAGGACCCCTTAAAAGTATGGAGATCAAAATGACAGAAAGATGCCTTAAAGAGAAAAGGCCAGGTCAAATATTCTTGATATCAGGTCCCTTACCTGTACTTGCCACAAAATAGGCTCCTTGCACTTCTGTGTAGAGATGTAGCGAACTGTTCGCCGGCGAACTAATTCGCGCGAACATCGGGTGTTCGCGAACACGGAAATTCGCGAACTTTTGGCGATGTTCGCCATTTTGGGTTCGCTGCGGTTTTTTTTGGCGTTTTTTTTTTTGGCGTTTTTTTTACAAAGTATTTTTCAGAGAATTTTTTGCTTGATCCTCCTCCTGCATGCCCCTGTCCAGGTCGTGGCACCCTTTAAACAGTTTTCTGGCCAGAAATGGCTTTTCTAGGTTTTAAAGTTCGCCTTCCCATTGAAGTCTATGGGGTTCGCAAAGTTCGCGAATATTCGCGAGTTTTGCCGAAAGTCCGCGAACGGGTCCGCGAACATTTTTGGCGATGTTCGCTACATCCCTACTTCTGTGTGGTTGGCACCCAGCGTCATTGTGTCTGTTCTGCCTCTTCTGCTGAATCATGTGCAAGTGCACTTATTGACACTAGGGACCCATACAGCTACCACCATCCTGAATGCGGCAATAATTCCAGGGTTTCCATATAGCATTTCATCATTAGGTGCAGCAGCACAAGAGTCAGATGAAAAAATCATTTGTGAAAAGTAATGATGAGCGAATCTGTCCCATTTCACTTCGTCATAAAATTAAAAAAATGACAAGAAAATGAGCGAAACGGCGAAAAATTAGCGAAATGCATTTGTTGCGCAATTTTTTGTCGCCTGCAGTTTTTTTGTCACCCACAGGCATTTTTATGTGACCACGCCCTTTTTTGGCTTGACCACGCCCAAACTAGACGTGACCGCACCTATTTTGACGTGATGCACCCCATTTTAACGTGACCATGCACAATTTGGCATGACCATGCCCAATTTGATGCGACTGCAACTTTTTTTTTTTTACACAAGACAAATTTTTTTGCAACACGGAAGTTTGGCAAAACAATTTGACAATGGTGAAATGCGGAAATTCGCTGCAAATCCAGCGTTTTTGAAAATGTTAACCACAATTTTCATCCAATGTGCTACCACAATCACATGCAATCGTATTTGGTTTGATGCATCGGGAGAAATTGTGTCAGATGTAATCCATGGAATTGTGGCTAAATATCCAGCATTATGGGTAAAAAAAAAAAAGTGTAAATTTCATTCAAAATTGCAATTAGCACCTTGTACACTATTGTATAAGACCATTAAAGTATCTATACATACAACTGTGGTTTTATTTTCATTCAAAGGAAGGTATGTGCCAAGTGATTTTACTTGTCTCTTATATTTGCAGTCTCATCCCATAGAATCTTTCAGCTCTGATCCACACTTTAAAAGGACTATTCTAAAAATAAATATAGTTCTATAAATAAACACTAATAATTGTGAAACGTAAAAGGTTAAATGATTTAAAAGAAAATAATCAGTCCCTTTAGTTTGAATGAATCCAAAACTTTCGTACTCGTTGCGACAAATACAATTGTCACGTAAATTTTGACGCAAAGTACAAAAATGTTGTGCAAATTAGCAAAAAAATCACAGAAAATACTCACAGTACGAAAACTTAGAAAAATAAAAAAATTCTTGAATTCGGAATGTGCCCCCTAAACTCGGTTAACTAGGAGTTATTTTTCCCTGGTCGTACTCCATATCAGCACTATCTGGGATATCCCCGCCCCCATGCCCCCTCAGAAGGATCCTCCCCAAAGCTTTAAAAGCCACCCCCACCCCCACTATGGCGTCTTTTTTTCCTTCTGCTTTCCTTACTCCATTGGAAGCAACATTTTTGCT
The DNA here is from genome assembly GCF_000004195.4 of Xenopus tropicalis. Taxonomy (NCBI): domain Eukaryota; kingdom Metazoa; phylum Chordata; class Amphibia; order Anura; family Pipidae; genus Xenopus; species Xenopus tropicalis. The sequence goes on from NC_030678.2 coordinate 19,374,772, forward strand.
TTTTAGCCTTGGGAAAGCATTAGGTGACCGGAAATGGCACCTAGGGACTGGGGTTTTTTGGTCCATGAGATCTTTTCCCCTGCACATTACCTCATATCCTGGGATCTTCGGCTCTGTTCTGCTTGATAAGGTAGGACAATGCTGTTTGGTATATTTGATCCCATGTGCCTTTCTGGTTTGTCATAATGGCATCCAATGGCAAGTGCTAGTCCCCCCATCCGTATGCCCTCCCAGGCCGTGAGTGTCTGGTGGCAATGGTGTGTGGCCCGACACACTTAATATTTTTGCGGATGGGCGAGGGAGGTGGAAGTTAGCAGTCAACATTTAGTTAGTGGCCTGAGTCTGGCGATCTCCATATTCCTTTTTGTTCTACTGTGTGGAGAGAGTTTTTTTTTTTGAATAGAGCCAGAGTTCAAAGCCTACTGCCTCCCTCACAAAGTCTTTCCTAAGGTTTTGTATTAAGAGGTGTTTTAAAAAAAAAAAAAAAAAAAAAAAAAAAGGGCCTGACACCCCACTGTCTTTAAACATTGGGCTGCATTATGTACTACAAATGGGTTAGTTTGCCTGCTAGTTGCTACATACCTGGATAGCTTTAGCTGAATGTAACCAGTCAAATATTATGGTTACTTGCAGACCGATTGGGTGATTCATTGAACCTTTCAGTTGTTCTGGATTGTGTTACAGTTGCTAGGGCAGAGCCATGTAGTAACCTTGGGAACTGCCTAATGAAATGCATTCCTGAGCAGCCTCAGGTGAATGTGATTATGTGCTAAGTTACACTCTACCTGAGCTTTCCAGAGATTGCAGCAGTCCTGTGTTATGGCTACTTGCTGATGCATGGGGTAATGCGTCAACTCCTTTCAGCTGCCCGCATTGTGTTATGGTTGCTAGGGCACTGTAGTGTAGTTACTACTAAGAACTGGCTAATTAGATGCATTCCTGAGTAGCCTCAGGTGAATGTGATTACGTGATCAGCTACACTCCAGCTGAGCTTCCCAGAGAGTTGCACCAGTTCTGTGTTATGGCTACTGCTGCTACACCAGGTAATGCACTAATATTTCACTTACTGTGGAAGGTGTTTATAGTAGTCAGGGCATTATAGAGTTGAAGTACCTCTGAGATCTGTATCTGCATTAGCTGTGTATAATTATGTGTATGCACATGGATCCAGTACTTTGCCATCACGATTGTAGCCAGATTGTATTGCTGCATTAGGGCCGAAGTTGTTCAGGTGCCTCGCTAGTAGTAGCCTGGCTAATTATGTTTAAAACTCTGTATAAGGGTCTGTAGTATAACCCTACTGGCTAATAGGGGTGTAACCAGAGTACCTCTGCTGAAGGTAATTATGTAATTAGCCAAAGGTGTTGTGGCTCTCATTCCAATCCTGAGTTCCCAGAGTATAGCACCATGGGCTGGGAAGGTAAGGTTCTGTATACTGATTTTGTTTGCTGGTTTCCTTTAATCAGTCCTCCTTTAGGAACCTCTTTCCAGTTGTCTATGAAGATTTTCATTCTTCTACACTGCAGAGGGCTGTAATCCTACCTTGTCAGCTAGCAGCAATTATTGGCCACGCTTTGGGGTCCCCAGGCCAGGCTTGTGTTGCTACCAGTAAACTAACACAATTATTGATTTGTGATTAGCATTATCTGCATATGTGTTAATAGTGTATTGCCATGTAGTTTTCTTTCAGGCTATGCATGGGCACATTGCCATTAAGTGTTCCTATACTTATGCTGTATGTTTCTCTGTACAATAATCACCAGCAGATTTTTTTTTTCACTTTTCTAAGGTTTAGAACCCTGTATTATGTATGCTTAAACTGCAAATGTCTGGGTACCAGATAATATTCATTAGTTCTTCAGCAACCCTGTAGAACCCTGTATTATGCATGCTTAAACTGCAAATGTCTGGGTACCAGATAATATTCATTAGTTTTTCAGCAACCATTGGCTGGTAAAAATTTGGGCAGTAAGCATACCTAAAGCTTTAGCTGACTGAATGTTTTGCTGTACTGGGCAATGTGCATGTTCATGAATCTGCAGCCCAAACAGAGTGCATCTCTAGCATTTCCAAATCTGTGCTATTAGCATGCCTAAAGCTGCAGCACAATTCATGGTTCCTGTATTATGCATGCTTAAACTGCAAATGCCGGGGTACAAAATAATATTCATTAGTTTCTGCAGCAACCAGAGTCTGGTACCAGTTTGGGCAGTAAGCATACCTACAGCTTTAGCTGACTGAATGTTTGCTGTACTGGGCAATGTGCATGTTTATGAATCTGCAGCCCAAACAGAGTGCATCTCTAGCATTTATTTTATCTGTGCTATTAGCATGCCTAAAGCTGCAGCACAATTCATGGTTCACTGTGTCCTATTATTGATAAACTTCATAAGCTGTTGCCAGTTCTGGGTTTTGTAGGCCTTTTTTGCAGTACTTCTAAGACCAGGTAGTATGTATGGGCCAAGCTGCAGGTTTCATTGGGCCCTGTGGGTATGCAAGCTGAATGCATTACGGTTATAACTACAGCTGAACCAAAAGGGTTATGCTCACATGCTGTAGTTCAACTGTGGGGCCATTGGGCCTGTAGTAATTATTGAGCCTGGCATAAACCATGATCCATAATATGCTGCAAAACAAACATTCCTCTGAGTTTGCAGTTATTCTAGAGCCCAGCAACATGCGTTCCTTTGTGCTGCAGGGAGGTATCACTTTAGTAGTATATACACTTGGTGAACAGCATCTGACTTGCATGTTCTACAGGGCTCTCTCATGAGTTTGATCTACATGGTAAGTCAGTCCGAAAACATTAAATAGTTAAATAGGGGATGGCTCCATGACCGGTTTGAAGCAAACCCATCAGTGTGTTCATGAATCTAGCCTTTTTTGAAAGGTGCCATTACACTTGTTGGTATTGCCTCTTGGGAGCTAAAGGCTGGCAGGTTGCAGCCAATCTCATGGCATCTGCGGGATCGCAGTAGCTCAAGCAGGGTAATAAGATGGCATGTACATTACATCTTAATTATGTTGCTGGGTATCTTCTCTGCCTTGAATAGCTTCAAGCTGGACGCTTGTTTTCGAAGCTGTTTTTTTGTTGACAGGGGTTAGGTGTTTTTTGCCCAGCAAGCAGCCGTTAAATAGACTATGCATTACCTTGCTAAGCTATCATTGTCACTTCTGTTGGGTTCGGAGGGTCTAACCCTTGCATTGAATTGGCTGTGGGATTACAGCTGTTTAGGCATATTGTATACATTCTACAGGGCTTGAGAATATATAAAGGTTCACCTGGCTTCCAATTACATGCTGTGAGTAAATGTTCTGGGGTAGCTGCCATTCCATACCTAGTTCCCCCAAGAGGACACGTGTTTGCTCTTTGGGTTTTCTGTTATACACTGTTCTGATTGCAGGGCATATGGCAGGGAATGACCTTGTCTCTCAAGGGATGTGTCACATTCGCACTGCTTGGGATGACCTATGCTTTCCAATTTATGGACTGTGCCATCATAATCTTTAGAGGTAAGTTCTACCTACATCTCCCTGCCTAGGGCCCAGTTATCTGGCCCATAGTATTGCCTGCGCAACAGTTAATTACTTGCCCTGAAGTATTCTCCCTTGGGTGAGGGTGCCTCCAGCTGGGAAGCTTGAAACAGGGGGTTTTTGGCTTCCATCAAATTAGTCCGGATACAGGGCATACACACTGGTTAGGTCTAGAAGCTCTAACCTTAACTCATCCTTGAAAGACAATCCTTATTCCTACCCAGTTTTCTACATTGGCTGGGATTGTCTTCCTGTTCCTATGCTATATATTAGTTTAGCGGCATGGTGGCTATGAGTATGCCTTCCCGTCCAGGGTATATCATATGTAGTGGCATTGCCGTTCATGTCTTCTGTCATGGGTTGCCCTGCTTGTCTCATTTTATGCTAGTCCCCATAAAGGGACAGCATATAGCCCAAAAATTAGGGACTGTTTTGTCATTGCAGTACCTGAGATTCCTGGAATTAGGTTACTCTTGTGGAGGGTTATCATTCTAGTATGTGACCTCGGCATGAGAGCAACCTTTAAAGATTGTTATGGGATAGAGTGCTACTAGCGGTCAAGAGGTCAGCATAAGCACATATAGGACTCATAAAGGTCTGACAGGGCTCACATGGTTTCTGCCTATAGTACTTCCTTCATGATGCATATCTTCTACGTTGTAATGTTCATGTTGCATTAGTTCCAGATACTGATATGTATAGAGACCGGATTCTCTGCTATGGTTTAGCAGGTATTTTCCACTTGCGGTGAATTTCACAGCTGTCAAATGGTATGTCTCTAAATAGTTTTGTGAAATTCTGGGAGTTTGTTCTTATGGTGTGTCAGGCACTGTCCACCTCTAACCAAGTGGCGATGAGATGGTCAGTTTGGGGTCACACTCACTGTGTGTGTTTCTCTGTGTAGGTCTGGGTCCTAGCAGGATCTTCTTTCCTTAGTATCACTGTTCATTCTTTCTCCTGGTTTGGTTTGAGATCAGCCAATCCTATTAGAAGTCTTCAATACATTGCTAGGTTCTTTTCCTGAAGTTGTTAGCATGACAATGGATAGGTTACTATGACGTTCAGCAAAGTTATTGCAGTACCATCCAGAAGTCTGCCAGAGCCTAGTTTCCCTCCCAACTGGGTATTAGCTTGCTATGTCCCAGATAGTGCTGATATGGAGTACGACCAGGGAAAAGGGAAAATTGTATCATACTTACTGTGATTTTCCTTTCCTGGGAGTACTCCATATCAGCATGTTCCCATCCCTTATGCAATGGTAGTCTTAAAGCTCATAACAAAGACGCCATAGAGGGGGTGGGGGTGGCTTTTAAAGCTTTGGGGAGGATCCTTCTGATGGGGCATGGGGGCGGGGATATCCCAGATAGTGCTGATATGGAGTACTCCCAGGAAAGGAAAATCACAGTAAGTATGATACAATTTTCCCTTATCAAGAGATCCGAATAGTGATGGGTGAAATTTTTCAGCAGCAAATTTCCACGTTTCCCAATTGTCAGATTTTTTTCGTGAAACAGGCGACAAAATTCACTATGGAAAAATTTGCTGCCTGACAAAAATTTGTCGCCCTTGTAAAAAAAAGTTGTGAGCATCTAAAAAATCATGCAAAGCAAGAAATATCACGTGTAGCAAAAAAAATGATACGTGCAACAATGTTCTGCACGGGCGTGACAAATTTTTTTGTATGAGCAACATTTTTGCTGTTTCATGAATCGGTACAAATTCGCTCATCACTAGATCCAAACTGAGAGTATGAATAGCACAACTTTTCATACTGTTGCTTTTCATATTGTTGCACAAATGACAAAATTAACAAAATGACAGGAAAATTTGTGAAGCGGTGGAAAATCTGCGAAATACATTTGTCGCCCGACTTTTTTGTCGCCCATGTCTTTTTTTTGAAGCAACCGGGATTTTTTTTTTTGTTGTGCGCCGGATTTTTCTACACAACTTTTTTCTGAAGTTTCGCGAAAACAATACGGCAATGGCGAAGTGCGGAAATTTGTTGCTAATCACTAATTACAGCATCAAAATACTTGCGAAGATCTCTAAAACCACAAAGCAAAAAAAAAAAAAATGTTCCAGTTGTAAAAGGGACATCTGTCATTGACTTCTCCATCATCTCAACAGGTTTTAGATTACATATTTTGGCTTTTGACTTTGTCAGTTTTGTCGCATGATAAAACGCAAAAACAAATTGTGTTTTTTTTTTTTTCTGTGACAAAATCCCATTTTGGCATAAAGAAACACGAATCGTAAAAAACATTTGAGCATTAGTAATTGCCCCCCTTAGTTTTCATGTTCCAGGGAAGAGAACAAAAAGCAAAATCTGGATGAAAAATTGTTTTCCAACTTTAGCACCTGTGAGTACCATATGTCAGACACAGAAGCATAAAGGAGACGTTGTTAGCGGTGACACCACAAGCCAAGAACAGAGTAACGTGCAACACATTATGCTGAACATGATCTGGTTCACAACACAACCCTGTACTAATGAAAAGCTGCCCATTTCCACCAACTCGACAAACTACCGACACGCGCAAATGGTCATTCAGTGCTCATGTTTATCGAGCAGCAGCCAGAAAGCAAACTGCTAGATTGGCAGAACTATTTTTCATTTTGCAACTCTACTTTCACTGTTATATTTCCACATCAAACTTGGAACTAAAATATTTAGTAAATGACAATCCTGAAATTATTTGTGCTACATTAAATATTGGCAAATAGTTTTTACTATGAAACTTAATGAGATAATTTGCCACAGTGCAATAGCCCATAGCAACTTTAGATTTATTCCATCGGCCGTAAAGTGTTCAGCTATTTGCTTATCGCTTTCTGTGCGTTAGGCAACATAGGGTGAGAGTTCAGTTGTGATGGGTTGCACCCCAATAACCCTGTAACACAGTGTGAGAGAGTGAATCTATTGCAATTCAGGTTTTTGACCTCAGTCTCAACTGCACTGAAAATCATTAATTTTACACCTAAAGGTCAGTTTAATAAACCTAACAAAAACATGGGAATTGCACAAATATGTTTGTATTGGCTGCATTACACATGATTAGTAATGGGCGAAAAGTTTCGCCAGGCATGGATTCGCGGTGAATTTCCGCGTTTCGCCATTGGCGGATTGTTTAGCGAAACGGATGAAAAATTTCGCCACGGAAAAATTCGCCGCACCTCCAAAAATTGTCGCTGGCGTCAAAAAAGAATAGTCGCGGGCGACAAAATAATAGCCGCAGGCGACGAAACAATAGCCGTGCGACAAAATAATAGCCGCGGGCAACGAAATAATAGCCGCGCGACAAAACAATAGCCGCGGACGACGAAACAATAGTTGCGCGACAAAATAATAGCTGCGGGCGACAAAATAATAGCCGCGGGCGACGAAACAATAGCCGCGCAACAAAATAATAGCCACGGGCGACAATTTTTTTTGTTGCACGACATTTTCACCGTTTCGCGGATCTTTTGAAAGATTCGCGAATTTTTCAGCGAAGCGAAACGGAACAGATTCGCTCATCACTACACTTGATATGTAACTAAGGATATTTAAAAAGCCTTTCATATACATAGGGGGAGATTTACTAATCCACAAACGGTCCGAAGGCATCCGAATGCGTTTTTTTCGCAATGATCGGTATTTTTGCGACTTTTTTGTCGCCGTCGCAACTTTTTCGTATGTCCTGCAATGTCAACCAATACAAGTTTTGGTTGAATACAAACAAGATTTCCCACCAAATAAAGCCCCTGTAATCTGATAGTGTGCATAGAGGCTGCCTAATAGCCAATCACAGCCCTTATTTGGCTCCTCCATGAACTTTTATGGTGCTTGTGTTGCTCCCCAAGTCTTTTTACGTTTGACTGTGGCTCACAAGTAGTGATGAGTGAATCTGTCCTGTTTTGCTGAAAAATTTGAGAATCTTTCAAAAGATTCGCAAAACGGCGAAAATGTTGCACATCAAAAAAATCGGCGCCTGCAACTATTCTTTTTTCGGCCTGGAGAAACATTTCCCCCATCACTACTCACAAGTAAAGGTGCCCATACACTATAAGATCCGCTCACTTGGCGATGTCGCTAAGCGAGCGGATCTTCACCCGATATCCCCACCTACGGGTGGGCAATATCGGGTAGCAAGTAGCTTAAAAAAAAAAAATAATCCGATCGTTTGGCCCCAGGGATTACATTTGTAGCCATGGGGCAGTCGGTTCAGGGACCGCATCAACAAGCCGATGCGGTCCCCGATCCGACTGGATTTTCTAACCTGGCCGATCGAGATCTGGCCAATTTCAGGCCAGATATCGGTCGGCCAGGCCACTCGGTGCTGCCGAAATGGTCCAAGGGACCGATATCGGCAGCTATAATCGGCCGTGTATGGGGACCTTAAGAAAGGTTGGAGATCCCTGATATAAGCCATTGACTAGGCATCTAAGCCTTAATTCTACATGCATGCCACTCATCTTGTATACATTTGTACATGTTATTGTTTCCTTGTACTTTACACAGTGTTTAATGCACTTTGCAGTAGTTGCAATTCTATGTTGTACTCTATAGAAAGCACTGTTATTCCCCAGTTTCCCACCTTCCCTTTGTGAATAAAACTGACGCATACAAATCTGGTCTGAATAAACTGACAAAGGAAGGAGTTTCACTGCATGTCAAACTATACACTGCCTCAGGGTAGGACGTAGTGAGAACAGAACAATGCACTATATAATTTCATCCATCCACAGCTATTATATTTTATGTATTTGTTGCCCAACAAATTGAGTGTTGCTTAATTATATTAATTAAAAGCTAACTTACCATTTACAACAAGTTGAACTGTACGCATTTTATTTATTGATTTAATAACCAAGTTGCTCATTAGAAATACTGCCCAATAACCAATGGTCTAAGGGTTTTTGATTCAACGCCCATCTCTATCTTCCTTCGTTTCTTCCTTTTTATATATTATTTCTTTAGCACCTTTAGGCCGAGAATATTGGATAGGAGTACTGCTAACTCTATCATTGTCATAATATCTGCCAGCCAGAAAGAAATACAATTATGGTTTAACTTCTTTTAATGTTCCACTCTAAATTACCTACAGTACTGTAGTTCCCCGACACCATTCAATATACTAAACTGATGTATATATAAGTGAGTGACCCACTACACAATTGGCCCTTTATCCATTTTATTATATTAGTGGTACAAGTAGGTCGTGGAAGATGAGCTGAAATATAAAAATTTCAAAACGTATCCACAATGTCAGAAATTATATTTTCATTAGACCTAAAAACCTGAAATTGTACTTGACAAAATATATGGCTTTATTCACTCTGTGTTCCAGCGGAAGCAATTTCAAGGACGTTTTTACCTCCGTCAATACCTGCCTTATAATGAAGTTGAAAAAAGGCACATTCACTCTTCATAATACAAAAATCCTCACAATAATGTAATAAAAGTGAGCACTGACAAGCAAATAAAAGTGGGAAATTCTAACATGAATAGAAAAGCTTTTCCAGCCCTTCTACTTTTAAGCTGAGGAATATCAGTGAAAGGTACAATTGTTGCTGTCAATCACATCTTTGTTGCTCTGTGACTAGAAATGTTCACCTGTATTAAAAGCCCATTAGCAATCTGTCTCTAATGACAGCACTGCCATTCATACTGAGTAACTTTCCATTTGATTGTCATCCTATAAACTGTATTTAATGTTCTATTTTGCAACACAGGCCATGGGAACCCAACAAAGTCGTAAGTGTTTCTGAGAAACTGAAACTTTGAATGACCAAATCGTTTTGTTTAATACGTATGTAATTATTCGGCATAAATATAAATGTGCACAAGTAAACCGGCAAACAGATTTGCAATATCAGCAGTCTAAGCTTTGCTTAACATAATAAATATTGACTGCAGACTTGATGTTGGTTAGTTAGCTAACGGGCGCTGATAAAGTTTTCACCCACAGGACAAACATTTCCAATAAAAAAATATATTATATTCTTTATATGCCTTATTATGAGTCTTAATAGTCCACATTATGGGGATGATTCACTAAAGGGTGATAAAACGAGCGCTATTTATAGCAAGCGTTAAAAATTTTCTCTCCTTTTTTTTTTTTTGGAGACTTAACGCTCGATTCACTAAAAGGACAGGTGTCATAATTAAGACGCGATGTTCTTTGCGTTATTTAACATGTGATGAGCGTTTTTCTTGTATTAATTCCCGCTGTGTGCGTTATTTCCTGCTGCGCGATATATATCGCCGTGTGTGATATTAGCACAGGCTATTACGCCCATAACCATCATTTTCTGAAAACTACTGTTCTGAAAATGACCATTTCCCTGCAAACTGGCGGCTGCATCACTCTGGGGCCAACACAGACTTGAATAAATCCCACTGCAAAGTCCATATTGTGTTGCCAAAAGCTTATGAACCGCAATGTTGTTTAAGTACCGCCTGCCCCAAGTAGGTGTTAATATTTGCACAGACTAAAGCAATATTTAGCGCGTTTAACGCTTCATATATGTTTGTGAATCATGCATTTGTACTATTTCTATTCACTAATTACCGCAATGCGATATAAATAAAGTGTGTTTTTTGGGAAATTACTTTGATGAATAGGTACTTAATTATCGTGTACATTTTAATGCAAAAAAGTAGGTGATAAGCGTTATCGACCTTTAGTGAATTGGCCCCTATGAGTCTTAAAAAACCTAAATATTTTAGAAACCCCATTCTGGATTTATTTAAAGAAAAAGTAACACATAACTTAAGTTAAAAATCCATTCTATGCCCTTCTAAAAATACCTCTACCTGCACAATGTTTATTATTTAAGGCTTTATGTTTGTTATTTGTGTTTTATGCAAAAATACCATAGTAAAGGATCACTTCCTGCTGTATGAAAAAGGTGATAGGGCAACAAACTGTGCTGGATAATACCTGTATGTGTACCCTCCTCAGCAGCTCCTCAAACCAGAAGTCACTTCCTGCTGTATCAAAAAGATGATAGGGCAACAAACTGTACCGGATAGTACCTGTATGTGTACCCTCCTCAGCAGCTCCTCAAACCAGAAGTCACTTCCTGCTGTATCAAAAAGATGATAGGGCACCAAACTGTGTTGGATAGTACCTGTATGTGCACCCTCCTCAAAGCTGAAGTCACTTCCTGCTGTTCTATTGAAGATTTCCAGCCCTATGTAAGCTCTCAATTTCTTTCTTTGTTGCCAATTAAAAATTCTCCATAGAGATGCAGTAAAAGACTTCCAGTTTGAGGAAGTGATGTCGGAAGCTGCTGTGGAGCTCGCAAGTAGCGTGTCTGGCACAGTTCATGTCACCCTCTTGCCTTTTTGAGTTATTTTTGCATAAAGCACTTAAAAAAATAAAGATTGTGCAGGATAAAGGCATATAATGGATTTTCAAGTTAATTTAGTGTTACTTTTCTTTTAATAAACAAATTATATTTATTTATGTGGGTCTATGATTAATACATATTACATTTTCTATAAATGCATATCTGCAATTCTAGGGGTATGTTAAAGTACTATGTAGAGTACTACAGGGGATAATGTTGCTCTATAAAAATATTATTTTTGTTATCATTATTATTAACATTTACTGTATATACTCAAGTATAAGCCTAGTTTTCAGCACCCAAAATGTGCTGAAAAAAGTCTCGGCTTATACTTGAGTCGGGTGCCATGGGTCCCTCTAGACTAGCACCCTCTCTCCTTTGTGTGTAAATTAGGCCACCTGCAACCAGACCCTCCAGTGCCCTGGCCTAGGCTCCCACTAGCAATACTTATTTCCCCTTACATCCCTCCGCAATGAGCGTGGGGTAGTACTCATATTGTTTTTGTTGACCCTCTTCTCCGCTTACAGAGCTAGTTTACTGTTTTTCTTTGAAATAAATATTGAAAAACATATACCCCACTGATGCCTCAATTAATGTAATTTTATTGGTATTTATTTTGATTATTAAAACTTATCAGTAGCTGCTGCATTTCCCACCCTAGGCTTATACTCGAGTCAATACGTTTTTCCAGTTTTCTTAGGTAAAATTAGGTACCTCGGCTTATATTCGGATCGGCTTATACTCGAGTATATACGGTATTTATAAAGCGCCAACATATCCTGCAGCGCTGTACAATAAGTGGGTTTCATACATTGGACATACAGAGTAACATATAAAGCAACCAATAACCGATACAAGAGGTGAAGAGGGCCCTGCCCAAAAGAGCTTACAATCTACAAGGAGAAAGGGTTGAGACACAAGGGGCCTGATTCACTAAAGTGCGATAAAATTTATCGCACGCTTTTTTGCGTTAAAATAGATGTGATAATTTAGCGTGCGATTCACCATAGTATTATCACATGCGTTAAGTCGCCATAACGCATGCGTTATTTTTCGCGTGACCGCATGCGCTAGTTTTAACGCATGCGTTAATTTCCATGCTGAAAAGAATACAATCGCATGATTCACAAACACTTAGGCGCGCTAAATATCGCATTGGTCTATGCGAAAATTAACACCTACTACAGGCAGGCGCAAAAATTATAGAAAAGTACAGTAAATGAGTTTTTGGCAATAAAATATGGACTTACAGTGTTATTTATTCAAGTCTGTGTCTTTTTACTCAATTTTACTAAAGTCTTGGCATGTATGGAATTTTGCTACTAATATACAGTACTATAGCGGTGAATATTTAGTCGCGACAATATACAGTACTTAGTGGTAAATATTTAGTCGGCAAAATATACAGTACTGTAGCGGTAAATCTTTAGTCGCACAAAATACATTACTAGGTATAATAATTATAGAAAAGTACAGTAAATGAGCTTTTGGCAATAAGATATGGACTTTGCAGTGTTATTTATTCAAGTCTCTGTTTCCCCTAGAGTGACGCAGCCGCCAGTTTGCAGGGAAATGGTCATTTTTAATACAGTAATTTTCTGCAAGTATTGGCGTGTATGGCTAACATGGCGTGCGTTCATTCGCACGACTATTTATATTCGGCTACAAGTGATGAAATGTTTCGCCAGGCATGGATTTGCAGCGAATTTTTGGACGTGCGGCGGATTTTTTCATGCGTTTCGCAAAACAATCTGCCAATGGCAAAACGCATGAAAAAATTTGCCACACAAAAATTCACCACACGTCCAAAAATTTACACAGGCGTCAAAATAATTTTTATAAATTTTTTTTGCCCGCACAACATTTTTGCCGTTTCGTGGATCTTTCGAAAGATTTGCTAATTTTTCACTAAAGATAACCAGAACACATTTGCTCATTACTATTGGCTACTATTTATAAGCAGCTACTATTTATGTGATACCATTTATATGTGGCTAATATTTATATACACCATTTATATGTGGCGACAATTTATATACACTATTTAAAGCTACTATTTATATCCGGCGACTAAACGCGAGCATTATTTAGCACATGTACCGGCAAATACCGCATTGAAATAGTCTTCGCGAGTTAAAGAACGCATGCGATATCGCGCGTAAAATAGCGCAAGTATGCTTATAGTGAATCGTGCGAAAAGTCGTGAAAATTAAGACGCGATAAAATTTTTACCGCACGCAATAAAAAGCGCACGTTATTTCGCACTTTAGTGAATCGGCCCCAAGGTGTGGGAATGGGCATGACCAGAGTTGTGAGAAGTTTGGCACAGGGTATTGCTTTTAGCAGCACACTGAGGTTATGTTAAACTAAATGAGGGGAAGCTTCTCTAAATAAATGTGTTTTTAGAGATCTCTTGAAGGCAGAGAGATTGGGAGAAAGTCTGATAGTTTGTGGGAGCGAATTCCAGAGAAGGGGGGCAGCCCTTGCAAAGTCTTGAATGCGAGCGTGTGAGGAGGGAATGAGAGAGGAGTTGAGGAGCAGGTCAGTATGAATATGCCAAAGGCTCTACTCTGTCTGTCCTCCTAAGTTGCTGTACATGTCTCAATGTCTTACTGAGATTCTTTTATTTTGTGTCATATCACTTGATTAATGATGAGCACATTTTTCACCAGGTTTCACTGTAAATGACTCCAATGTATTGTGCACTGGAAAATTTGCCACAAAAAAGTTGCTGTCGACTGGAAAAAGTCGCCACAAAAAAAAAAAAGATTAACTTCAATGCGTTTTGAGAATTTTTGTACTTTTGCAAATTTTTTGGTGAAGCAAACAGGACAAATTCACCCATCAATCTTCTTGATTAAAATTCAGGTTTTAAATGTAATTTATCACAGCAGAATACATTGGGGCACGTTGATCAAAGTACGAATTTTTGCCAATTAAAAGCATGATTGGAAAAAATTTGGACTAACCACGATAATTTCTGATGTGTGTTAAGTGCCGTGGTCGTATAAAATATTGTGATGCGATCCGAAAGTTATGAAATTTTTGTATCTGAACGATCATAAATGGCGCAAAAACCTTTCCTTTCCCTTGATCAACCATTTAGTGATGGGCTGTGTGCTCCCTCAGAGATCAGCTGACAGGAAATAATGCAGCTCTAACTGTAACAGGAAGTAGTGTGGGAGCAAAAGGCAGAACTCTGTCCATTCATTGGCTGATGGGGCCTAGCATGTATGTGTGCCTTGGCTTGTTTGTGTGCACTGTGAATCCTATGATCCCAGGGGGCGGCCCTTAATTCTTAAAATGGCAGTTTTCTATTTAGGATTACCCAATAGCACATACTACTATGAAAATATTACACATCTTCTTTAAGATTCAGAGCACATTTCAACTCAGAGTTTGCAGCGTATGGATATAATTATCTCCTATACAAGTAATGCGACAGGTGATAATTGTGAATAGATTAGTTCATATTGCAAAGTCAAATAATAAAAAAAAAACTATTTTGCATCTAAATTGCCTCAAAAAATAAATACATTCTTAAAACTTTGTCTGACCTGCTATGCTTTGAAATACAGTAGTTTTGAATGGTTTATAGTGTCAAAAGACATTTATAAATCTGTGGGGGGTTTTTTTTGTTTAGATTAGTAGCCTGTCATTTTAAGTGCATTTTGTCCCATGTTCAAGTCCATTAATCGCAAAGCTGACTGGCAGAATGCTTCTATTCATAAAAGTGTCAAACTTAGGGAAAAGGTAACTTTTCTAATAATAGTGATTTTACAAGTCAAGTATTACTCCTTCTAACTAAATTTTACAGTTTTTTTTAAAAAAAAAGTTTGATCATAAAAGTTGCAGTACATATAAAATCAGTATGTTAAAAAATATGGAGTGAATCTGTTATAAAATGGTATAGTAAAAAATAAAATACATGCTAATTAGTGATGAGCGAATTTGTCCTGTTTCGCTTCACCAAAAAAATCGGCGCATCTTTAAACAGATTTGTGAAATGGCAAAAAATCTGCGAAGCGCCGAAAATGTCGCACATCAAACTTTTTTTTGACGCTCATGATTTTTTTGCGAGTAACATTTTTTTGTTGCCCGTTTCGAGACAAAATCAGCCAGTGGCAAAACTCGGAAATTCACTGCGAATCCATCCCTGCTGAATTATTTCGTCCATCATTAAGGCTAATCTTTTTAATTAGGATTAGGGATGTGCAAATGTTTTAGTGAATACAGATTCATGGTTTTGTGAGTGGGCAAAACTTCATCATGCGTTTTGTTTTGCAGGGAAACTAAATCACAATTTTTCGCTCATGAGAAAAAATTTGACTCCAATGCATTTGGCATGGAAAAATAGCCCTATTGACTCCAATGCATAACAAAAAACAACATGATAAATCATTCTCTTTGACTTAAATGCATCTGGTTTAAAAAAAATTAGGAGAAAGAACAACCACTGACATTTTGCACATTTTTTTGTAGTTTTACAAATTATTTTACTAAAAAAATGGGCAGTTTTGTTTATTACTAATTACGATACACTCAAATGCACACCAAAAATGCTTTTGACATAAAAAGCTTTATGTATAAGCCAAGTACCCCTTCATAAATAAAAAAAAAAAACGTATTTGTTTACTTAAAAAAAAAAAACACCAATGGCACACCATTCATTGTATTTTTTGAGGAATTTTGGTAAAATTTAAGTTTTGAGCAGCACCAGAAAGCACCCTTGCACATTGCTTTTAATTAATGGTGGGAGTGTCGTTGAACATGTTTATTAAAATTGTAATACAGGTATGGGATCCCTTATCCGGAAACCCATTATCCACAAAGTTCCAAATTACGGAAAGGCCGTCTCCCATAGACTCCATTATAAACAAATAACTCTAATTTTTTTTTAAATGATTGCCTTTTCTCTGTAATAATAAAACAGTACCTGTACTTGATCCCAACTAAGATATAATTACCCCTTATTGGGGCAGAACAGCCCTATTGGGTTTATTTAATGGTTAAATGATTCCATTTTCTCTGTAATAATAAAACAGTACCTGTACTTGATCCCAACTAAGATATAGTTACCCCTTATTGGGGGCAGAACAGCCCTATTGGGTTTATTTAATGGTTAAATGATTCCCCTTTCTCTGTAATAATAAAACAGTACCTGTACTTGATCCCAACTAAGATATAATTACCCCTTATTGGGGGCAGAACAGTCCTACTGGGTTTATTTAATGGTTAAATGATTCCCTTTTCTCTGTAATAATAAAACAGTACCTGTACTTGATCCCAACTAAGATATAATTACCCCTTATTGGGGGCAGAACAGTCCTATTGGGTTTATTTAATGGTTAAATGATTCCCTTTTCTCTGTAATAATAAAACAGTACCTGTACTTGATCCCAACTAAGATATAATTACCCCTTATTGGGGGCAGAACAGCCCTATTGGGTTTATTTAATGGTTAAATGATTCCTTTTTCTCTGTAATAATAAAACAGTACCTGTACTTGATCCCAACTAAGATATAATTACCCTTATTGGGGGCAGAACAGTCCTATTGGGTTTATTAATTGGTTAAATGATTCCCTTTTCTCTGTAATAATAAAACAGTACCTGTACTTGATCCCAACTAAGATATAATTACCCCTTATTGGGGGCAGAACAGCCCTATTGGGTTTATTTAATGGTTAAATGATTTCCTTTTCTCTGTAATAATAAAACAGTACCTGTACTTGATCCCAACTAAGATATCATTGATCCTTATTGGAGGCAAAACAGTCCTATTGGGTTTATTTAATGTTTAAATGATTTTTCAGTAGACTTAAGGTATGAAGATCCAAATTACCGAAATATCCCATATCCAGAAACCCCAGGTCTCAAGCATTCTGGATAACAGGTCCCATACCTGTACATTTTGTACATAAAAGGGCTTTCACACAAAAAAAGAAAAGCACAATGATAGAATTAAAATGTGTTGTTCTTTATGTAACACTTTCAAAAAAAATTACATTTATCAGTTTTAAACAGTACAAATAAAGACAATTACAAATAGTCATAAAGTACATTACATACCACAAAGTTGTGCACAATGAAAAAAAAAGAATCACAGGGTAGCGGATACACTAGCCAAAACAAGAATTACCCCAATGTTTCGCCAGTGAAAGCCTTTCTCAAGGGGAATCCTGATGCATTTAGCGCTGTAACAAATTGACTTTCTTACCCTATATGGGGGTAATTTTTTGGGATTTTTGAGTAAACTTTTTGGGTTGGCTAAATTCGATTAAATGAGAAAAACACATCTCCTAATCCATTTCAGTTCTATGTAAATGTTTATTTAGTTTTCTTGAGATAAACCAGGAGATATGTTTTTGGTTTTATGGAATTAAATTGCCATCTATCATTTGAAATGTTAAATATTGCAATCCGCTGTCAACAAATGCGTCACATTAACGGTACAGACTGTATTCTTGCTTCAGAAGCAGGGTGTTTCATAGGAATGGAAAATCGCTTCTTTAAATGCAGCATTACTGAAACCCCAATGGATTACCAGCAATCAGTTTCAAACACTTATTGCTGTTTTATATCTAAAATACAGGTTTTTTTTCTACCTTTCAGTTTCTGACATAAATTGCGTACGGATATAAAGGAGTAGCAAGATGAATGAAATCTGTCAAATCTGCTAAACCTACAAGGAATGCTAATTAAGAGCAGAATTTCTTCCATATTATTCTTACCTCTCCTTGCTGGTCGCTTTGCAGTGTTAAAATTCATTTAAAAAAAAGGAAAGTAAAAATAATATTTTCTAAGTATACAATTCCACATTAAAAATTGTTAGCAATTATTAAGAAAATATCACAGAGAGGTGCAATCTCTAGGGGGCACATTTATCAAAGTACAATTGTTTTTTAATGCAAAAAACCCCATATTTTTTCTAGGTTTTCGTACTGTGTGTATTTTTTGCGACTTTATCGTTAATTTGCACGACTTTTTCTTCTCAGGCTAAGATTAGTGGACTAGTGAACTAGTGGATATTCAATTTTATGCAGAGGAACCCTGACAGTATTTTATAATTATACTTGGACTTCATAGCAACAAGCTCCACAAATCCATATTGGTAGCAAAACAATCCTATTTTGTAAAGTAAAGGGGTGGTTTCCAACTTTCAATTGGGGGTCACTGACCCCGGAAGCTAATAGACTATTGCTCTGTGAGGCTACAGTTTAATTGTTATTGTTACTTTTTATTACAGGTATGGGACCCGTTATCCAGAATGCTCGGGACCTGGGGTTCTCCGGATAAGGGGTCTTTCCGTAATTCAGATCTCCTACCTTAAGTCTGCTAAAAAAATATTTTAACAGTAATTAAACCCAATAGGGTTTTTTTTGTCTCATTATATCTTAGTTGGGATCAAGTACAGGTACTGTTTTATTATTACAGAGAAAAGGGAATCATTTAACCATTAAATAAACCCAATAGGGCTGTTCTGCCCCCAATAACGGGTAATTATATCTTAGTTGGGATCAAGTACAGGTACTGTTTTATTATTACAGAGAAAAGGGAATCATTTAACCATTAAATAAACCCAATAGGACTGTTCTGCCCCAATAAGGGGTAATTATATCTTAGTTGGGATCAAGTACAGGTACTGTTTTATTATTACAGAGAAAAGGGAATCATTTAACCGTTAAATAAACCCATTAGGGCTGTTCTGCCCCAATAAGGGGTAATTATATCTTAGTTGGGATCAAGTACAGGTACTGTTTTATTATTACAGAGAAAAAGGAAAACATTTCTAACAATACTGAATTATTTGATTAAAATGGAGTCTATGGGAAATGACCTTTCCATAATTCGGAACTTTCTGGATAATGGGTTTCCATATAAGGAGTCCTATACCTGTACTATATCTGTGTCTTTTTCTATCAAGGCCATCTCCTATTCATATACCTGTCTCTCATTCGAACCACTCCCTGGTTGTTACAGTAATTCAAACCCTAGCAACCATATAACTGCCGAAACTAGAGAGTTATTGAACAAAAAGTTAAATAATTCAAACCACAAATATTGAAAAATTGAACTTTTTTCTATGATAGTTGCAAGTCCTATTACCATAATACTGAACTCTGCTTCTCTACGGTTGAAATGGTTTAGAGATAATTCAGTCATATTTTTTTTTTTTAGAGAAAATCCAAATGAGTATAAACAAACTCGTTAGGATTGGAAGATGGGAACAGATTTACTGGTGTGCAGTGCTATAACCCAGAACAGCCAATCAGCAATTAGGTTTAATAGGTGTTGTGGAGTTAATAATTAAAGCAATTGCCTGATTGTAAGTATGGTTTACTGCCGGGGTGAAAAATGGCACCTGTGTTAGTAAATCAGAAACAGTTTTTCTTGGTTTCTATTTTATATTCAACTCACAAAATTGCAAATTGTCCTCGTCGAAGTCTTTTCTTCGTGCTTTAGCATTAATCAAACACCTTTTCTTCTCATCTGTGAAGCCCAGCAGGAGGTGCCCCTCTTGAAAGAACCACCTTTAAATTAATAATGCCTCCACAATTAACTTCAAATAAGCCTGACCTACTTGACATGTAATTTAAATGATCACATCTTTATTCTCCTTGTGTCTTTTCTATCGTCGATTAGCCAGACCGTTACATTGTCGCAGTTTTTATTTTTCCATCTGTGCAGTATTATATAATTACCATGCTCTCGTTTTTCTTTTGGAATTAAACTTTGTCATTTAAGATTTTATTAGCAGGTTTAAAGTGTGAAATTAGAGCTCACCAAATCACCACAGTAAAATTCCACCGCTCTTTAGCATTTCTATGGAGTTTTCAGAGGCATTATTTTCCCTTTTGGATAAATCTGTTTTATAGTATTATATATGCCAATAATGCTTTCCTAATACCAGTATCAGCTCCCGTCAATGCTGAATGACTTCTACTAGACAATAGGCAAAAAAACAAAACCTTTAGGCCAAATTAATGTATAGCAACACGGACAGGTTCATGTGATGACTTCACATAACATAATTTTTAATATCTAGTGATGGGCGAAATGTTTTGACAGGCATGGATTCGTGAAACGGATGAAAAAAATCGCTGTGCGTCCAAAAATTGCCACAAGATTAGTCGTGGGCGTAAAAAAAAAAGGCGTCAAAATCCAAATAGTTGCAAGAATAGTTGCAGGCGTCAAAAGAATAGTCGCACGTCCAAATCGTTGCAAGAATAGTCGCGGGCAACAATTTCGACATTTTCGCCGTTTAGAATAGTGAATTTATTGGCGGAACGGGACAGATTCGCTCATCACTATTAATGTCCAGTCATTAATAAGAGAAATTAAGTATTGGTCTCTGGGATAACCCTACCTGGAAATATTGCCAATAGATTTAGATGCTTTATAGATGCAGTAAAGGAAGATTATGTTTGGGACAATTTCCCAAATGTGACTGATCGATTACTCATAAATAGGATAATAACCAATTTTAGAATATTATGGGGGGGGTGAGAATTTTTACCCCTCATGTCCTGAGGACTTCCAGCTATATTGCTGGGCCATCTGACTCCAGTGTATCATAGCTTCACACACTTTTGACATCCTCAGGCTCAGTCACAAGCAAAGGCAATTGAATGGCTTGAGGTGGGACAAATACCTGAGGCATGACTTCTGATTAAGAAAGAGGACCTAACTGGCACCAAACTAAAGGAAGGGCCACCAGAGGCCCCCCTGCAGCCACTCCCAGGGAGACAACTGATCTAGGAGATGCCTATACTGTGTTTCACCAGGAGGATATAATTGGAACTCCAAATGCACAGAGAGAGACCAATCTGCCAAGCTGCAAGACGCCAAGTAGGCGAATGATGCCATTGTAGCAAGTGTTGTGTGCTGCAGAGCTCAAGTTTCCTTGTATCAAACAGACCACCATGAATTCCATTGTAGTTGTCCCCTAGTGCCTGCTAGGTGATAGCACCCCCAGTGTTAAGCCCCATGTTTCCCAGTCTCTCCCTCCAATACAGGTAAGGTTTCCCAGGTTTTTCTGATTGCTGGCAGGTAGGCACCCTGTGTACAGATGAAGCCACTTGGATTTGTGAGTTAAATGCGTCATGACTCGAGCTAAACTGAAGAAACTGTGTTATCTTAAGTCACGTTAACTCATTCAGCACATTTAACTTTTCCAAGAGCACCATTGTTTACATAAGGCAGTGATCCCCAACCAGTGGCTTGTGAGCAACATGTTGTTCGCCAAACATTTGGATGTTGCTCCAAGTGGCCTCAAAGCTTATTTTTGAATTTCTGGCTTGGAGGCATAAAAACCCTGTGTAATTGCCAAACAGAGCCTTGTGTAGGCTTCCAGTCAACATAGGAGCTATCAAATAGCCAATTATAGCTCTCAACATTTTTCATGCTTGTGTTGCTCTCCAAAACTTGTTCCATTTGAATGCGGCCAACGGGTATGAAATAAGGCAACTCCTTAATTAGATGGGACTCTGTGATGCATGGGATAAGTGATTTTAGTTGTTCTGTGTTAAACACACAATCCAAAGTGGCTTCATCTGTATGCTGTAGCCTGATCCTGTTCTAAAGGGTTGTGCCATAAAGCATTACAATTTTACAATTAGTGATGAGTGATATCTCTCCAGGCATGAATTTGAATCAAATTGCACAAAAATTTGCAGAGGAAAGAATTCAAAGAGCAACAAAAAATATTGTCACTCGTCAAATTTGTTGCGCACATCATTTTTTTGACGCATGCAACAATTTTTTTGACATGCACGTCAATTTGTTTGGATGCTCATCATCTGTTTTGCAAATTCTTTCTACGATTTGCTCATCACTACATACAATATTAAATAAAACGTACACCCTGCGCATACAGTACAAACTCAATTCAGTGGTAAAACATTATGACTGTAAATGCCAAATGCTGCAATTCTGGGTGTAATTTTTTTCCCTTTGAGGTTGGGGGCCTGGCTGGCAGGCAAAACCAATCTCCTTAATAAAACCTGTAGAGAAATGTTATTACCTGAAAAGAAATGTGACCTTTCAAAAACATTTTATAATGACAAAAAATACTAGGACAGACTGTTATAAAGTGGATTATTATTGATTATGTTACACAACAGCAGTTCACTTGTGATATACAGTATGCTTCTTACTTGCAAAATTCCAAAACTTCAGAGCAGTTATTCTCCTTTCTAGTTAATTTGAAGTCTGTTAGACATCATTCTCTTGGGCTTTAGCCACCTGTATCCATTAAGCAGTTCGTGGCCACTCAGAATTCCATTAAATTACAGTTGATTGTCTCCTTTGTTGTCCCCATTTATTTTATTAAATTACAATGTCCTTCAGCACAGTTTGCCTCATTTGCAGCACACACTTTCTCTCAGTAGTTAATCATGGCCTTACAAAGAAATTAGTTTCTTTTTATAGAAATTTATGAAATGTTTTCTAAATTAAAGGTGTCATAACAATATACAGCATTCTGGGGACAATATCCCTAGATACTAAGGAATAGTGTATCTCTTCTAAGTGTCAGTGTGTTTAAGGACACAGAACCATTATAATTTCAAGGTTACAATGAAATTATATACACACACTTTATTGTCATGCACAGATCAAAAGATCTGTATTATTATTTATACTGTATTGTTGTATTAATATTGTCCTGGAAATCATGTTAATTTATTTGGAAATAAGTGCTTACTTGTGGGAGATGGAGGTGGGTGGGAACTGGCAGCACTGAGGGCAGCTGCAAACATGGGGGAGGACAACAGGCTCACTGAGCAACCACTAGCAGGGGCCGGTGTAGGGGGGGGAGAAGGCACAGTAAAGGCTAATGAGGGAGAAAGGTTTGTCAAGAGGGGAGGTAGGGGATGGAAAGATAGGGGGCTGGCCCACAGCTTGTACATACCAACAGATTTGTTATATTGGGTGAAGATGCTGGGCTGGCTGACTCTGAGACCACCCTGGGGGCCCAGCATCTCTAATACAGGTTGGGGGCTTAATGCTAGGAAGGGAAGGCATTCTGCTGCTTGCCTGATGCTAGGGTTCAATATGTGTTGAAACAAGTAGACTTATTATTGGGAGGGGCTGGGGAAGGCCAGCCAGTCTTGGTACCAACGTTAGAGGAAGGTGGAGGTACTCAAGAACGATTAGAAAAAACTAGGTTAAAAGTTGAGGACGAGGACTTCCAAAGTAATTTTCTCAGGGATATAACCGGTGCCACTAGCAACGTTAAGAAGCAGGAGCTTAGGGGTATAAATGCATGGCTGAGAGATTGGTGCAGGAGGAGGGCTTTGGGTTTCTGGAGAACTGGGCTGATTTCTCAATCGGCTACAGGTTCTTTGCCAGGGATGGGCTGCACCCCAGTGGCGATAGAACAGTTGCTTTGGGGTAGAAGATGGCTAGAGGGTTGGATGACTTTTTAAACTAGGCATGGGGGGAGGGTGCAGTGAAAGACTTTCTGGAAGACAGGTTAGATGAGGTAGTGGGCATAATAAGGAAAAAGGGGGGAGGCGATTTAGCTGGGGGTGCTAGTGGTGGAGAGAAAATATGATGTGATTGGTGTTGCTGAAACATGGCTGAATGAGTCACATGATTTGGCATCAGATTTAGGAGGCTACATCTTGTTTCGGAGGGACAGAGGCAATTGAAAAGGAGGAGGGTCGTGCCTGATTGTTAAGCAGGATCTAAAAGCCAATATAAGGGAGGAAGTGATAATGGCAAATGAGGGAACTGAAGCCGTATGGGTTGAACTTTTCAGATAATAAACAATCCAGCAATAATTGTGGGGGTATGCTATAGAACCCCTAATGTAAGTGAAGAGGAAGAGGCTCACCTACTGTTGCAGCTGTTAATTTCAGAAAAGCAAACTTTAACTCATTAAGGGCTGTCCTTCAAAGTACAGATTGGGTCATTTGGTTTTCTGCCAAAGACACAGAACAGAAATGGTCGTTGTTTATAGTTGCATTAAGAATCACCCTTTGTGGTTTAATGCAGAAAACATGTCAATAGGAGAAAAAAGGAAAGCTTTCAAGCAATACAAATCAGAGGGGACAGAAGCTGTGTTTAATGAATATAAACACTATAACAAGTGTTATAGAAAGATAGAAAATGAGGAGCGCATTGCGGCAGTGGCTAAGACTAAATCAAAAAAGTTTTTTTTCCCATCATGATTTTAACCACACAAAATTCATACTTTCATGAATGGGCCCCTTAGTGTGTGCTATAATCTCCAATAGGGTGGAGTTAGGGTAGGGGCTCAGAGACACAACCTAAAGTTCTTTCAAAATTGACTTTCATGAAAAATGCTTACATTGTCTTCTAGAATTTTCTGGTCTATAAGGTTGATGCCACACGTGGCATTTTTACGCTGCGTTTTTTCTCAGCCTCAAGCCACACAGCCCCTGACTATGGCGTTTTTCAGCCTAGTACTGGTGACGTAGCAAATCCCGTTTCCATGGTGCTAATAGTGCGAAATAGTAAAAAATGCCGCGTATTTCTGCTAGGTAGGGGCTAGGTCTCGCAGCTGCCTTTGTGTATACATAGGAATAGCTTGCTTTGCAAATACTAGCGTATTTTGGCCAACGCTTGAAAAATCCATGCTAAGGCTTTTTCTAGCGTATTTCCGCATTGTGTGGTTTGCTTCGAGTCTTTTCAAGTTATTTCTGTGGATGATGATATTGGGCGTTTTTCAGCCGCTGAGAAAATTAGAAAATACGCAGTGTAAAAACGCCTCGTGTGGCATCAGCCTTAGGGTAAAATTTGGGTGAATATTTATATACTGTAATATATTCTCTGCTCTCCTGAAGTCTGAATTACTGTTACATTTAGTAGTAAAACAGCCAATATAATGTCAAAAACTAGTGCAATGTTCAGCTCCACCCCTTGTCTTTATTTTATTTATGAAACCAACCAAAATAAATCTGGTGTCTGGACATGGTCAGACAAAATGTGAAAACTTGCTGGCTGCATCTGCAGTAACTAGTGATTAGCAAATTTTTTTTGGCAGGCATGGATTTGCAGCGAATTTCCGCATTTCGTTATCGGTGAATTGTTTTGTGAAACTTCCGTGAAAATTTGCAGAGGAAAAATTGTTGCACATCAAAGAAAGTTGCGGTGCGGTCGCGGCAAAATGGGTGTGGTCGTGTAAAAACCAGGGGACGACAAAAAAGTTGCACGACAAATGCGTTTCGCATATTTTTCGCCATTTCACAAATTTTTTCATATTTTCATATTTTATGGGGAAGCGAAATGGAACAGATTTGCTCAGCACTAGTAGTAACAGTAAGATTTCTGTGGGGGAAGTCAATCATAGGGCACTAAATATATATTTTTCTGCACTGCATAAAATAGTAATCAGTGACATTTGTCTTTGATTACTATTTTATGCAGTACAGAAAAAAAGTATATTATCAATATATATTGTCACTAGTCGTTATGAACATGAATGAATGTTTTTTTTTACAGAAAAAAAATTACGGCATTTATCTTTTTGATTTCTGCACGGAAACAATTACCTGCAAATTGTGTTTGAATTTGACACAATTCAATCTTCTGCATTTTTACGCTTATGAACATAACATTGGAAAATACATTGGCATTTGGAAATAGATCTGCAATCAGTAAAATCACAACTTGTTGTTATTGGAAATAGGTTGCACAGTGAGTAACTTAAGAGCATTCATCAGTGGCAATCACTTGGAGGTTTTTGGTGGCAGCAAAATATAACTCAAGTGCATTGTAATACCATGAGAAAAAACATCTGGCTAGAATTATAACAACCTCAATTTTAAATGATCCTGATAAAAATCAAATCCGTACTGCACTGATCCTGAATAAAAACTCAGTACTTTGCAGGATAATGTGATAGCCTAGTCTTTTTGCACATTATTTGTTATGTATTTAGCAGGGGCATTTTTGGCCTTGGACCTGCACAAGGCCAAAAACTGGCGCTTGCCTTTACAACCCCAGAGGATGTCCGGGGGGGAGGGGAGCATCGCTAATTCAGAGAGTGCAATTGCGCTCGCTACACGTGCAGAGCCGAATTTCCATTTTAAAAAAAGGAAATTAGGCACTTAAAGTTACCAGGAGCGTTTTTTTGTCCAAATAATTTTTGTATGTATGTATTTGTGTCATTACCAACTTTCTGGCACTAACTGGCACAGAGACCCAGCAATTTTTGATACAATGGCTTCAGCATTTCATGACAGTGACCCCTGTATTTTAACACATGGTGACACTAAAATATTATGGCACAATGGCTATAGCATTTTTATTGGCCCGAGTATTCCAAGACATTGCACCCACGATTTTATATCAAAGTCCCAATTCCTCCCATCCCTCTCTCTGATCTCATTCCTCAGAAGGACACTCAACCCATTTTAACCACTCTAATACCTATGGTAACATAGACCTGTTATATGATACTTTTATCTTTATATTTTTTCTTAATTTTCCTATTTTTCCTTTGATCCCCCAAAATGAATGTACAGCCAGCCACTTAGGCACTTTAATGATTAATCAGATATTTAAAAGCAACTGGCAAATACATTCTGGATTTAACTTACATGCAAATAATTTCTTTAACAAAAGTTGAAAAAGCATTTGAAACAATATTATACTAAAATTGGAGTTACCAACGAGCTTTTAAACTGTTCTTTTTTCATGTCTGTTATTAAAATGTCTTTTGACAAGAAATATGTACCTGTAAGAAATTAACTTTTGCTGGAGGCACTTTAACAACACTCAGCTTCAGCTTTGCTGTAATATTTCTTACTCTCAGTTAATAACAGAGAGAATGAATAGATGATGACTGAAATGCATATTCCAGCAGCAAGCTGGGGAACTTAAATACATAAACCCCATGTATGTTAACAAATGATATTATCAAAATAATAATAGTAATGGGCAAAATAATTGGTATCTTGCTTGGAGTGAGACTGAGATGTTAGTGGTTACAAATAGCAATGAGCAAATTTTTTTGGCAGGCATGTATTCGCAGCAAATTTCCGCATTTCGCCATTGGCGAATTGTTTCGTGAAACTTCCGCGAAAATTTGCAGCCGAAAAATTTGTTGCGTGTCAAAAAAAAGTTGCGGTTGTGTCAAAATCGGCATGGTCGCGTCAAAATGAGGTGCGTTCACATCAAAATGAGGCACCGTCGCATTCAAAAAAGGCGCGGTCGCGTCAAAATGGGTGCGGTCACGTCAAAATGGGTGCGGGCGACAAAAAAAATCATGTGACAAAATTGTTTCGCTAATTTTTTGCCGTTCCGCGAATTTTTATGCGACATGAAACGGGACAGATTCGCTCATCACTAGATACAAAGGTTAATTGTTTTTATTGGGGGGTCTCTATGTGGGTAATTAACACTGTTAGAGTGATTATCACACAGCTTCTGAGGAAGAGGCTATGTGCCACAAAATGCATCAAGCCAAGCTGGTGTTACTTTAGGGTGAAGCCTGTAATATTTTTTTGATTCTTTTATTACATTAATAAACTTTTTGTCTATTTTACCATTTTGGCTGGTGCTCCATGCTATGGACCGATACTAGTTTGATATCTGTGAAAGGAAAGTTTTTAGAGGATTTAGTAAAGCATAAGATATTTACACACTTTATACTGTGAGTAGTTTGTACAAATGCACCAAGAGATCCTGCCAGACAAATGTGATTGTTAGCCCCGGAGCAGCAAGGTCGGAGGAGGGGCTGCATGACCCAGCCCAGCATCACTAGCCGGATAGGTCAGTTTAAGCCAAAGGGGAGGGGAGAAATAAGGCGGGAGGAGAGGGTATATAGGAGACATAGTGAGGGCTGGCTATCCACCATTTTGGAGGATAGCAGCAGAGGAAAGGTCCCCACCCACCCTCCCCTAGTTGGGGGTTGGTTCTATTGGGTTACTTATTGTTTCTTGCTGCCACTCATGTGGCCTCGGAGGGTTAGGGGTACACAGGATTTAGCTAGAAAGGGGGGGAGAAGTAGGAAAATGACGCGGTTTATTGGCGTCATGGTAGTTGTCACAGCTTTGGCGGGTCCTTGTCAGTCTGCCGGGGAGGGAAGCTTGTTCTGGTATGCCAGATCAGGTAGAGTGGATGGTCTAACCCCTAAGGTGGGTGACCATTGGTGGATGGAATAAGAAAGGTGCGCTATAAAGCGCTGGGTGGGTACGGAACATGGCTAATTGAGAAAAGGGACCGGATAGGTCCCGGATTGGCGGCGGTTATCCTCTGAGCTAGGGAGTTGGCGGCTGGAGGATAGCATGGCTCAGGGTAGTTGTGGAAGGGCAGACCCAGGGTCGGACTGGGGGGTGCAGGGCCCACCGGGGCTCCCGCCCCAGGGGCCCTGCAGGTGCCCCAGCCGCGTCCCCTAACCCCCCGAAGGGCCCCCACCTGACGTCCTCCCCGAGCGCGTATAAATTGAACGCGTCGGGGAGGAACAGTCAGTAGCGGGGAGCGCCGGCAAAGGTCGGACTGGGCCGCTGGGGCCCACTAGGGCCGGGGCCCACCGGGATTTTTCCCGGTGTCCCGGCGGCCCAGTCCGACCCTGGGCAGACTGGCAAGGGGCTCGGGGTCATTGTTTTCGGTTTGTTAATATTAGCACTTATTATTTGATGTATTGTTATGATTAAAATGTTACAAGTTTGTATTTAATCTATTTGCACTGTTCGTATTTATAAATAAAGCTGTGGCCATTATCATTTCCAACAATGATATCGTCACGCAGTTTTTATTGGTGAGTGAGGTGTGAGCAAGTGTAGGTGGATGCGTGGGTCATGCCTTCTGTGAGGAGGTGAGAGGAAACCTAGACCTTGGTGTGGGAGTGACTGCAATCAACTTAGATTTTGCTGCATTTAAAAAGGAACCCCAGATGGTTGCTAATTACATTAAGCAATATGGCTTTAAAAATATTATTTGTACTTGGAGAGATAGCTGGCTGAAGGATAGATCACAAAGTTATGAATGCAGGGTTTCTCATTGGATCAAGGTTGTTACTAGAGTACCTATGGGATTTGCCCGTGGCCCTTTGATGTTGTTTGGGTTTCACCTGATTATTGAACAGGGTTAGGGGGTGAGTGCTAATTTGCTGAATCTCCAAAATATCATGGATACGTAAGTGCAATACACTGCATCCAAGAGTCGCAATCATAAAATATGCATCTCACTAGAGTTCTTTAATATAATAATATACTGGTTGTTGGTGATCCCTATAGTGATCAGGCCAATTTATTAATATTTCAGCACTTTTTCCCCTTTATAGAATGCTGAAAATTATATTTGTTTTATACTCTGGTTATTATTGTTGTTTCACCATGCAAGCCCATGTAATGCCATCCATTTTGTAGTGAGTGAAGTGGTCTGCATGGCTTAGTGCCATTATGTCTTGCTATGTTCTAACTGTATAGTATAGTTCCAATATACAGCAAATATGTGTCAACAACTGTAGGCTTGGAACCCTGTTTTAATGTATAAATGATTTTGTTATGTAAAATGTAGCAGTACTCATGGGAGAGCTGTAAAAACATTTTGAAACAACATTTTTTTAGTCAATTCTCAGAATATAAGCCTTTTCCCATATAGCTATATGCTCTCAATTGATTTGAACAGTTTTATTAATCAAGTGTTAACTATTAGTTCTTTCAATTTTAAAATTTGCGAATCGGCGGAAAATTTGCAAAACTCATTTGTCGCAAGTTTTTTTTTGTCACCCGCATCTGTTTTGTGGCACACGCTTTTTTTTGTTGCCCACATTTTTTTTATGTGACCGCGCCCTTTTTCGACGCACACCAAATTTTCCCGCAGCAAATTTTCCCAGAAGTTTTGCAAAACAATTTTGCCAATGGCAAAATGCGGAAATTCGCTGCGAATCCATGCCTGACGAAAAAATTCGCTCATCACTACTCACAGAAACACTGCACTGAGTTCTCTTTCAAAAGAAACAGGATTTCTTGTCTGTTTGTTTTCCTGTGCCAGAGTCTGTGCAGCTCTCTCCTCTCTCCCCTCTCCTGCTCCCCCTCCCACAAAAATGCTAAGAACTCCCTCCCCCCCTTAGGAATGTGGATCTGAGCCAATCAGCAGGAAGCTTCCTCATAGGCTTACTAACTAAGCATGTACACCGGTCTTGGTCTTGGTGCAAGGCATTATGGGAATTCTTTACAGAGCTCAGCGTTTTTTTCCCTATTGGGCTTCTGATCATCTGAACGGGAGAAATATGGGGAGACTTAAGGGCACTATTGAGAGAACTGAAGGTATGCCTGCAGCTTGAGATTAACTCTTTATTAGCCTTTCCTTCTCCTTTAAGGTTTCAGATGCATCAACATAATACAATATATAAAACCGTAAATATGCTTTCATGCTACATTTTAGGGTAGCAAAATGTATTAAAACCCTAATTCTACAAACATTTCTTTATTATCAAGAGTATATAATAAGAGCATGGATTTAAAGAAAAAAAGGTGGAAAGCTCTTATTAGAAAAACAATACTTTGAAGATGTTTTCAAGCAATCTTAAAATGTAATAATGTAGGATAAAGTTGCTACATCTGCTGGAATCAATATAAAGACTGTTTTATGGCCGTGCTTTAGCGCTGTGTTCAAATATTTATTAAATCAATATTTTCATGGAAAATACATATAAATTATGGATTAAAGGAATTTCAAAAATGTAGGGTTCTGCTGCATTCACTTTTTTTTTTCTATTTTATTAGTGTTTGAAAAAAATATAAACAACAACAAAAAAATAAATACAAATGTACAAATGAGCCAACTTGCCTGGGTGCATTAGACAGATTTAAAAGAAAAAAGCACCACACTCATCAGGAACAGTCCAAGAAAAAAACTCATGTTTCAACCACTGACTGTGCTCTTCCTCAAGGAAAATAAGGAAGATCTAAATAATCAACATTTATATTCTGCCCCCGGTGAAATTGCACCTAAAATAGTGATGACCGAATATGTCCCATTTTGCTTGGGTGAAAAATCCACAAAACAAAAGGAAAATTCACAAAACGGCACAAAATTCATGAAACGTGTTTGTCAAAGGTCCTATTTTGACGTGACCATGCCTATTTTGACAC
The DNA here is from genome assembly GCF_000004195.4 of Xenopus tropicalis. Lineage (NCBI taxonomy): Eukaryota > Metazoa > Chordata > Amphibia > Anura > Pipidae > Xenopus > Xenopus tropicalis. The sequence goes on from NC_030678.2 coordinate 19,405,718, forward strand.
GGTCCAATTTGATGCGACCACACCCAACTTGATGTGACCCCGCCTATTTTAACAGGATTCAATTTGACACATTTGCAACCAACTTGTCGAGACCACACCCAACTTGACGTGGCCACGCCTATTTTGACACAACCCAGTTTGACAAAACCGCACCCAAGTTGACCTGATCATGCCTATTTTTACATGACCGCTGACTTTTTTTGACACGGGACAAATTTCATTTGCTGCAAATTTTCTCAGAAGGTTCACAAAACAATTTGCCAGTGGTGAAATTCAGAAATTTGCTGCGAATCCATGCCTAGCGCAGAAATTTGCTCATCACTATTTATGAGTTATCATAGCCATGTCATAAACAAGACAGTAACAAAAAGAGTGTTTGAAATAAAAGTCAGTATTTTAGATAACTAGTATAAATAAATCTAAAGCAACTGGACTTGCTAAGTAATCATTGAAGACGTTTCACTACTCATCCGAGCAGCTTCTTCAGTTCAATATTCTGAGGACTTCCCATACCAGTCAGTTGAACTGAAGAAGCTACTCGGATGAGTAGTGAAACATCTTCAATGATTACTTAGCAAGACTAGTTGCTTTAGATTTATTTTTATACTAGATTTACCATGACCTGATGAATGAAAATCTTCATAGTCATATTTTAGATAACAGTCCACAGCCAGAGAATATCCCCTGTTTGATATGGCTCTATAAGTTAATTCAGTTATGCGTAACAAACAGTTACCCTGTGTATTTTTTATTTTTTTTTAAAACTTACTGCATACTCATGGGATTGGCCAGTCAATCAACTACCTAATAAGAGTGTAATAGAGGCCCATCTTGGTATACTGAGTTGTAGCGCCTACTCAACCTAGAGCACAAGGGGGGAATCCACCTGCTGTAAACACAGTAATTGGAAGCTCACTGAAGAAAGGGGTCCTTGATTGGCCCTTTATTTATGAATAAATTAAAGCCTCATTGTGGTCAGACAACACTAAAGGCCATATTTGTAAAGGTGTACAAGTTGCTATGAAATATGTACTGTATAAATGTAACATAAAATGTTCCCTCGCTGTCCTAATCTGTCCATTACACAAATCTGCACTGAAGATATATTTTTATATCTTCAAGTGAGCAATAGGGATGAGTGAATTTTTTCGCCAGGCATGGATTCGCAGTGAATTTCCACATTTCGGCATTGGCAAATTGTTTCACGAAATTTCTGCAAAATTTTGCAGCGTCAAGAAAAGCAAGAAAAAGTCACGCACATCCATAAATCGCATGACACCTGCGCTTCGCAAAATTTTCTACCGTTTCGAGAATTTTTTTATCTAAGCCAAACGGGACAGATTCGCTCATCACTAGTGAGCAACAAAAGAGAGCAAAATAACCCAACTGAAGCATTTATATTAAAGTAGTGCCATTCTACCTATAACAATAGTTGATACATTTGTCATTTTAGGACATGCTGAGCAGAATCCTCGAGATTCATTTGTTATTTCACAGATGCTGCTGGGAAATATATCACCTAATGTAGCAAATTGGACCAGTTCCAATCCTGACCCTGAGTTACTGTGATGCCAGCCTGAAATATTTGCAAAAGTAACATTAAAAACAAATGTTTTCAATTGCTGTCTACTTTTATGCTTTTTGACATTTTTCCGAAGCTTAAACATTCTCTCCAGCCTACTATTAAATAAACAAAAGAACTATAAAACAGTGTTTGGAAGGTGAACAATCCCTTTAAGAATGTTTTACCAGTTGAATGCGTTCTTAAAATGTCAACCCTTTCATGTTTTTCTCTTTATAAACATTCTGTGTTCAACATGAAATACAAAGTTCCCTTGGAGCAACAAAATAACAATACACTCTGTTTTCTATTAGCCATTTATCCATAAGATGTTCGATGAGAAAACCTTATGAGAATGGAGAGGGGTGAAAGTTTATTAGGGGGAAAAGGAATATTATGGTGAGATCAGAATCATTTATTATTATTTAATCTATTTTCTTATGATGTTGCTCTAACTCAGTGATCCCCAACCCCAGTGGTTCCTAAGCAACATATTGCTCCCCAACCCCTTGGATGTTGCTTCCAGTGCTCTCAAAGTAGGTGCTTATTTTTTAATTTCTGGCTTGGGGCAAGTTTTGGTTGCCTAAACCCAGCGTAAAGCCAAACAGAGCCTTCTATAGGCTGCCAGCCCACATAGGGGCTACCAAATAGCCAATTATAGCTCTTATTTGCACCCCCAGGAAATTTTTCCATGCTTGTGTTGCTCCCCAACACTTTTTCCATTTGAATGAAGTATAAAAGTTTGGGGATCCCTGGTCTAACTGTATTGTTTTAGCTTTGCTGGGCAACTGGCCTTTTCCAAAGTGTAATTTTAAGAAAAATATCAATGTAGTTTAGTATATGCGTATAGCAACTCACTCTATATTTGAAAAATAATTGAGCGCACCAACTAATAGCAGACTTAAATCAATTCAGATTATCTATTGTATAAGTAAATCTCAGGTTTATACCAAACAATATGATCACTTTTGTATTCAACTGCCAAAATAAATGTCAATTTGTCAATATCTTCTCGGACACAGGATGGAGAAATCAATGCATTTATTTAATAACATGTTTTCTTTGAATAAGCAACAGTATGCATGCAGTCTACAGTATCTGGGATTGTCAGTAGTGGTGGGTGAAATAAATTACCAGGCATGGATTTGTGGCTAATTTCTGCATTTAGCCATTGGCAGATTTATTTTGCAAAATGGGCACTGAAAAAATAGTTGGCAGCGCAAAAAAAAAATATCTTTTGCAGTGCAACATTTTTAGCGTTTCCCGAATTTTTCGGTGAACAGATTCAGTCATCACTAATCCAGATAGTAACTAAAGCCAATTTGAAGAAAAACATGGATGAAGCCTTATGCCACTGTAACCCTTTCTTCGCAGACTTCTGCAAAAGTTGGATTGCACTCACTTATCTGGCTTGTGCTTAGTCCCCTTTGCAATCGTGAAAGGTACTGGGAAACTGGGATTCGCAGCGCAGTGTCTGCACTTAGTGGACACTGAGGAGCACACCTCAGGGGAAATTCCACTAGGAAAATAATTATACACACTTTGGAGCAAGGATAACGTTATATAACAGTTGAAATAAAGTAAAGAACAACTATATGGATAAATGATAATCCTGCCCTGGGGAACCTTTGCAGTCTATCCACTGGTACAGTCTCTTAAGGTGCCTGGTCCCACACTTTGATCCGGATAGGCAAAACCCCTTTTCTCAGTTCGGTCTCTTCCCCAAGAGCTCTTATGTCCCCCCAGGTAGCGCTACCTTCCCCAGAGTACCTTCCCTTTTGGAAAGGTGGCTGCTCGAACAGGCACTCAAGCAATACCTGTCCTAACCAGGGAACACACAGAGACTCACAAGGAGGAATTAGCAATCACCAGCAGCCCGGCAGACTTCTATCTTTGTAATATGAACACAACAGTAAGTGGCTGGCTACTCACTCGGATCTCTCTTTCAATTGCTGGGAAAACAACAGGGGCTCCCTTTATAAACTGCTGGACCCACCCCTGATTTTTGGCTCCAAACTTAGGCACACCTCCTCTCTCCCAATAGTGCACTGGGGCATCCAGTCAATTGGGGTTCTCCCCAGTCTGTAGCCGGGCTGGATACTGTCACAGACAGAAAAACAGGGGAAAGAGTTCTCTGATCCCCTACACCAGTGATCCCCAACAAGTGGCTCGGGGGCAACATGTTGCTCTCCAACCCCTTGGATGTTGCTCTCAGTGCCCCCAAACCAGGGAGTTATTTTTGAATCCCTGACTTGGGGGCAAGTTTTGGTTGAATAAAAACAAGATTTCCTACCAAATAAAGCCCCTGTAAGCTGATAGTGTGCATAGAGGCCCCTAATAGCCAATCACAGCCCTTATTTGGCACCTCCATGAACTTTTATGGTGCTTGTGTTGCTCAGTCTTTTTACATTTGACTGTTGCTCACGAGTAAGAAAGGTTGGGGATCCCTGCCCTACACCATTTTATCATGGCATGGCATGGACTGAACTTGTGGGTCCCCAGGGTTGTAGAGGACCCTTTCTTCTGCATAACTATGTATATATTGCTTTAATCTGAAATATTTTGTGCTGGGTACTTTTTCACATTTTAGACTCCATTGCCGAGTGAAGGCCATAGCTTCCCCCCAACTACTAATAAAAGTAAGCACTATCTTTCCATTCTACAAAAGACAGCTGATTAACAGACCCGTGAAAAGCATTCAAGCTGTACTTTTGCTGCATTATTTCAAGAGCAATAAAATCATGTTTATACATTTAACGTTTTTATTACATTTCATGTTGTCTTTTTAGAACTATTATCTTTTATAGACAAAGTTCTTCGTTAGTAACTGCCTTCTTCTCTAGAAAACTCACTTACACATTCTCACTGTTAGACATTTTGAAACCAACAGGGAGAAATTTGATCACCTAAATTGCTATATATCAAAAGATTTGTCAAAAATTTCAACAATAAATGTTTTTTTCATTAGACTGTTTACATTCCCGGTACATGTTTTTGCTACATAAAAATTATAGTGATTGAAAAATAAAACATGCAATTGAAAATGTCTTGTATTTCTTTTTCAGACCTTTCCTTTTCTGTTTCGATTGTGGAATTATACTTTCATTTTTAAAGATGAATGAAAGATTCTTAAAGATTAGTCGTTATTGGAATATTGGAATTTAATATATCAGGTACAGGTATCGGACCCCTTATCCGGAAACCCATTATCCAGAAAGCTCTGAATTACGGAAAGCCTGTCTCCCATAGACTCCATTATAATCAAATCATTAGGATTTTTTTAAATTGATTTCCTTTTTCTCTGTAATAATAAAACTGTACCTTGTATTTGATCCTAACTAAGGTATAATTAATCCTTATTGGATGCAAAACAATCCAATTGGATTTAATTAATGTTTTATTGATTTTTTAGTAGGCTTAAGGTATGAAGATCCAAATTAAGGAAAGACACCTTATCTGGAATACCCTTGGTCCCGAGCATTCTGGATAACGGGTCCTATACCTTTAAAATGTATATATTGGATAACTATTGTGATAGTTTTTCATATTTCACACACTGCCCTACCAATGGTAAATGACCCCTTATTAATTTCTCTAGTGTAAAACTTACCTTAGATTGTAGATATAGACTTTTTTCTTTTATGTCTCTTAACACGTTACATTTAATATTTGTAACTGTAAACAAGTATTTATATTTTTTATTTCAATATTTGCTCTCTGTGTTATGTATTATAAAAATGTACTCCCTTGCACTATGCAAAAAACAAAAAACAAACAAACAAAAAAAATATATATATATATATTTCAATCCAAATGCTGTCCGCACTCCAAGGCTCAATATTCTGCGGGGTGCAGAATATATATATAAAATAATGCAGAATTGTCCAACTGGAGGATCATGGGCCAGATGTGGCTCTCCAAATGATTTTTATGGCCCCCAGTCTGCTCAAAGGCTCCACAGACTTCAAAGTATGACATATCATTAGCGATGAGGAAATCTGTCCCATTTAGCTTCGCTGAAAAATTCACAAAAGGGGTGGAAAATTTGCGAAACAGTGAAAATTCAACCGTGCCTATTTTGATGCGACCATGCCAAATTTGACGTGACCATGCCTATTTTGACATGACCGCAACTTTGTTTGATGCACGATGAATTTTTTCAAGCCAAATCTTCACTAAACAATTCGCTGATGGTGATATGCAGAAATTCGCTGCATTCCACGCCTTCGCTCATTACTAGTTATCATTTTAATTTAATCTTCTTATTCTGGCCCTCTAACTTGCCATATGAGAAAGAATTGGCCCACTACATGTTATAAATTGGACAGCACTGTTTAATGTAATGTATATCAAAATTATTATTTGAAACGATTTTCCCAGTCTACTAAACAATCAATAAAACATTAATTAAGCCCAATAGGATTGTTTTGCATCGATTAAGGATTAATTATATCTTAGTTGGGATCAAGTACAGGTACTGTTTTATTATTACAGAGAAAAGGGAATCATTTAACCATGAAATAAACCCAATAGGGCTGTTCTGCCCCCAATAAGGGGTAATTATATCTTAGTTGGGATCAAGTACAGGTACTGTTTTATTATTACAGAGAAAAGGGAATCATTTAACCATTAAATAAACCCAATAGGGCTGTTCTGCCCCCAATAAGGGGTAATTATATCTTAGTTGGGATCAAGTACAAGGTTCTGTTTTATTATTACAGAGAAAAGGGAATCATTTAACCATGAAATAAACCCAATAGGGCTGTTCTGCCCCCAATTAGGGGTAATTATATCTTAGTTGGGATCAAGTACAGGTACTGTTTTATTATTACAGAGAAAAGGGAATCATTTAACCATTAAATAAACCCAATAGGGCTGTTCTGCCCCCAATAAGGGGTAATTATATCTTAGTTGGGATCAAGTACAAGGTTCTGTTTTATTATTACAGAGAAAAGGGAATCATTTAACCATGAAATAAACCCAATAGGGCTGTTCTGCCCCCAATTAGGGGTAATTATATCTTAGTTGGGATCAAGTACAGGTACTGTTTTATTATTACAGAGAAAAGGGAATCATTTAACCATTAATTAAACCCAATAGGGCTGTTCTGCCCCCAATAAGGGGTAATTATATCTTAGTTGGGATCAAGTACAGGCACTGTTTTATTATTTCAGAGAAAATGGAAATCAGTTTTAAAATTCCAAATTATTTGATTATAATGGAGTCTATGGGAGACGGGCTTTCCGTAATTCAGAGCTTTCTGGATAATGGGTTTCCGGATAAGGGATTTTTAGGTTTTTGTTTTCAACATGTACGACCTGTGACCAAGCATTGAACAATTCTTTATTGTTCAAGAATATGGCTGAATACTTTCTTCACAATTTTGGCTTTTAAGTTTTCTGACAAATGTACAAAAAAATTAATGAAAATAAACATTTTCTCTGTGACTTTCAAACAGTTAAAATAATTCTGTTTTTATGCATTTAAGCAGCATATATATAATTTAATTCTTCCTGGAGTTTTTCATATTTCCCCAAGTTCTTATGCCTTTAGTGTAGTGCTTCCTTCAGCTCATTAAATGTACATATTTCTGTATTTGAACAAGTTTGCCCATTTTCTTTGAGTAAATTAATCATTCAATAGTTGTCTATACATGAATTTGAAAGTTTCAGATTTAAAAAAAGCATATTTTGCCATTTGGGAAGTTAATAGCAAACTGTGCAGTGTAATGGCTGTGGAGTCAACTGGGTTCACTCAGGAAGTTGCTTGCAAGCATCAATTATTCCTAGTAAGTTAAATTATCTCCTTTTTAAATATAAAACTCAAAGATTTGTCAGCTAAAAATGGTGAAAGCGTTGCTCTGTATGAAGCAAAAGTGTGTTGGAGATACATGATGACTAAGTAATTGATGTCGCAGTGGGGATAACAAATAGGTCTGATCATTCTTGTTCTGCTTAGAACTGAGCGGTTTAACAAAGTCTTTCTGGTTTCTTTTATGAGCACATTAGTAGTGATGAGCGAATCTGTTCCAAAAAATTCGGGAAACGGCGAAAATGTCGTGCGGCAAAAAAATTTGTCGCCCGCAGCTATTTTTTTTTTTTTTTTTTGTTTAGATGTTTTTATTTTGTGGTTGAAAGTAAAGCATACAGAGGAGCACCTTTTGGGTTATCCCAGGGTGCCAAGCAAATTTATACATAATCATAAACATAGGGAAAGAGGAGGGGGGGGTAGAGGAAGGGGATAAAAGAGGAAAAGGCAGTTCAGGGTAAAAAAATAAATTTAAGTGATAGAGCAAGATAAAATAAAATGGGAGAGTAACCGGTAAACTTAGGGGAAGAGTTCTTGTGGGTATATGTTTGTCGAACTTTGTCCTGTAGGTAAATAATCAGGTCTTGTCTTTTGATGTTTCAGTATGTCTTCAGAAGGTATCCTTTCCAGGTTAATCTTATGGGTGTAGTGATATATTTCTGTAAGTCATCCAGGGGGCCCAGATTTTGTTGTGAACTTTTAGTTGGCCTGTTGAGATACTTGTTAGCCTTTCCATAATTAGCATATTGTCTAGTCTAGTTTTGACAGAGTTTATATCCAGAGTTGCTGATTTCCAGGCTTTGGCTATTGTTTGTTTCGCTGCTGAAAAAATGTGGGTGATTAATTTCCTCAGGTATTTATTGCCACTGGGAATGTTTTTGTTGAGCAGAGCTTCTGCTGGGCTCTTTCGTAATGAGAGGCCAGTTACTGCCGTTATTAAAGTGTAGATTCTGATCCAGTACCGTACTGCAACTGGGCAGTCCCACCAAGTGTGCATAAACGTGCCTTGTTGGTTGCATGCTCGGAAGCATGATGGGGATGCTGAAGGATACCACTTAGAGACTTTAGTTGGTACCAGGTACCATTGATGTAGGACCTTTTGGGAAGTTTCCTGAGTCAGCACATTTATGGAGCATGTGACTGTTTTTTAAGATGTCTCGCCAGGTATCTTCATCGAAACACAGACGCAGCGTACTTTCCCAGGTTTGTACAAATTTTAATTCCTTAATTGGAGTTAGGTGGGTTGCTGTATCGTATAAATAGGATAATGCCCCTTTAAGCGTAGTGAGTTGCAGACATAGTCTTTCGAAGGCTGTGGGTAGGGGGAATTGTTTGCCCTTATGGTGGGATCTGATGTAGCTCATTACTTGGTGGTAGTGAAGCCATTCATGTTGTGGAATTTTATAATTGTCCTGGAGTCTTGACCAAGGCAGAAGTATGTTGCTGCTGGTTAGTGAGTGTATAGTGTCTAGGTTGGATTGTTTCCACCAATGAAGAGCTCCTGATGACTGGCCTGGATCGAAATCTGGGTTGTTGATAAGGCTTGCAACTGGTTTATGTGGGGAACAGAGTTTGTAGGGTTCCTTTGATCTGTCCCAGAGTCTGACCAGATGAGTTATTATAGGATTTGTTTGTGTCTGAAGAGTAGAGTGGGTTGTCCATAGTATGTTCCGTAAGGATATATTAGGCAGAGAGTCTTGTTCGATCTTTACCCATATTGGTTTGTCTTCAGGTAAGTGCCAAGGTATCATTTGGGACAGTTGTGCTGCAATATAGTATCCTTTCAAATTGGGGATGCCTAGGCCACCCTTGTGTCGGTTGCGGCAAGCTGTAGCGCGATTGATTCGCGGCCTTTTCCCATTCCAAACAAATTTTGTGAAAGTCCTTTGCATTTTTTCTATGTAGTCCTTAGGGGGGGAGGTTGGGAGCATGCGGAACAAGTATAAAAGTAGGGGAAGGGCAGACATTTTCAGTGCGGTTACTCTCCCAAGCCAGGATAATTTAAGTCTTTCCCATGACTTCACCATATTTAAGATCTTTTGTTCTATTTTGGGATAATTTTCTTTGGCTAAAGATCTGTAGTCAGTTGATATCAAGACACCTAAATATCTTATAGTTTTGGTTTGCCATTTGAATTCAAAATTAATTTCTAATAATTTTTTAAGATGGGGCTGGAGGTTTATACTTAAGGCTTCTGACTTAGAGGGATTAATGTTAAGCCCCGAAATCTTAGCAAAGTCAGAGAGAATATCATATAGATATGGGAGAGAAGTCATGGGATTAGACATTGTCATTATTATGTCATCAGCATACATTGTGCATTTATATTCAGAGTCCCCTGTTATTATACCTGAGATTTTTTTGTTTAGCCTTAGTTGTTGGGCTAGGGGTTCGAGTGCCAAGGCAAATAATAGAGGGGACGGGGCATCCCTGTCTAGTCCCTCTGCCAATTTGGAATGCGTCTGATTGGAACCCCATGTGGCTGACTTTAGCTGTAGGGGAGTTGTAAAGGGCCTTAACTACGGAGAGAAAAGGGGTGGGAAAATTATAGGCAGATAACACTTGGTACAGATAGTGCCAGGAGACCGAATCGAATGCTTTTTCTAGGTCTAATGATAAAAGCATGGAGGGAACATCTTTCATTTTTGCTATATGTATGAGATTTATGATTTTGCGGATGTTATCAGTGACCTGTCGTTTTGGGATAAATCCTGACTGATCCTTGTGGATAAGTTGTCCTAGGAACTGGTTGAGTCTTGAGGCTATTATTTTAGCTAGTATTTTGATGTCTAGGTTTAGTATTGATATGGGGCGGAAATTTTTACAGTTAGTGTGGTCCTTCTCCGGTTTAGGTATCACGGCTATTTGTGCTTGTAAGTCATCTCTGCTAAAGTTGCCTTTATTAGTCATTATATCGTTAAATAATAGGTGTAACCATGGGATCAGTTTAGGGGCGAATAGTTTATAATATTTTCCTGTGAACCCATCAGGGCCTGGGGATTTATTTACTTTCAGTTGTTTTATGGCTACCTTAATTTCTTCTATGGAGATTGGTTCTGACATTAGTATTTTCTGTTGGGGCGTTAGCAAGGGTAGGTTTGCTTGATTTAAAAACTGTTGTAGTAAAGTTGGGTTTGGGTCTTTATGTTTTTGATACAGTGTGTGGTAATACGTTGCGAATTCCTGAGTGATTCGTTCTGGGTTTGCTGTCAGGGATCCGTCTTTTAATTTAATTTGGGTGAAGGGGGATCTGTTAAATTTATTTGATAATTGACGGGCCATCATTGTGTCGGCCTTGTTAGCCTTTCTATAGAATTTTTGTTTTGTCCATTGTAATTTTGTGATTTCTTTCTCTGTTAGGAGTAGGTTAAGTTCTGTTTTGGTTTTTTCTAGTTCCTTTTTAGATTTGGTGTTATTAGGGTTAGTTTTGAGCTGGTCCTCTAGTCGTTGCATTTTGTTGTTCAGCTGACTAATGGTTTTGGTTCTTTGTTAATTTTAGCTTTGATTTGGATCAGGATCCCTCTAATGTAAGCTTTGTGTGCTGCCCATAGAGTTGGGCTAGCAATATCTGGGGTATTGTTGCGGGAGAAGTATGATTCTAGTTCTGACTCTATTGTTTGTTGATGTTGTGGGTTAGATAGGAGGGAGTCATCTAATCGCCAGGTGATGTTTGAGGGCTTTTGGGCTAAGCTGGCTAATGTTAGGGTAATAATGGAGTGGTCTGACCAGGGGCAGGAGAGGATTTTTGTCTGGGATATTTTAGGGGATATCAGCTTATGAATTAGGAACATGTCAATTCTAGAGTGGGAATTATGTGGGGCGGAAAAAAACGTAAAATCTTTCTTAAATGGATGTTGTTCCCTCCATGCGTCCACCAAGAGATATTTGTCCATTAACTTTGCAAAATAGTGTTTGTTTTTTCGGTTACGTTTGGATACTGGGTTGGGTTGTCGGTCTATATTTGGGTGGGGTACTTCATTAAAGTCACCAGCCAGTATTAGGGGACCTCTGCACTTTTCCTCCAGGATAGAGAAAAAATCCCTATAGTATGTTTGTTGGCCTTCGTTAGGGCCATAAACTGTTGCCAGAGTTATTGGGGTATCCTGTATTTGTCCCACTAGGATTAAAAATCTGCCTTCCGGGTCTGATTTTATAGTAGTGGTTTGGAAGTTTAATTTTTTATGGATGCCTATAGCTACTCCTCTATGTTTTTTTTCGGCACAGGCAGTATAAACAAGTTGGTATGAATGGTGGAAATATTTAGGTATGGAGGTGATGGAAAAATGAGTTTCCTGGAGGAAAAGAACGTCAGCTCCCAATTTATTATAATGCCGGAATGCCAGCGAACGTTTTGTGGGGGAGTTCAGGCCTTTGGCGTTATGAGATATACATTTTAAAGACATAGTATGTAAGACAGTAAAGCTTAAGGAGTAGGCTCATAGGATACCGTGTAAAGAGACCATTGATTATACCCACAAGAGTAACAGCATAAAAGAAACAAAGGGGGAAACTTCTATAACAGTAAAACATTGATCCAACAAATGGTATAAACTTATCAGAATCCTGCAAGGATTTCAGGAAGGTCAATCGGTTGACCTCGGTTGGGGGGGAATTCCACCCGGAGGGCTCCCTCGTAGTTGGTAGTGAAGTGAGGCAGCATTAATGATTGAAGGATCGCTGTGCCATAGGACTTTTACGCCAGAGTGGTGAGATGGACCTTTCGCTTGAGCTTTTCCTGGGAGTAGTGTTAGGAGTGGTCGGGGTTGGTTGTTGTAGCTTTAGTCGAGTTAGGAGTTCTAGGCCTTCTTGCGCTGTCGTCGCTGAGTACGGGCGGTTTTGGAACATGAATGTTAGCTTAAATGGGTATCCCCATCTGTAGCGGATCCGATGAGAGGTCAGGATGGTGAGTACTGGTTTCATGAGCTTACGCTTTTGAATTGTCAGTGCGGCTAGGTCGGCATAAATGGAGTATTGATGGCCTTTGTATTCCAGGTGGGAAGTGGCTCGGGAGGCAGACATTATCGCTTCTTTCGTTGAGTAGTAATGAAGCCGCGCAATTATATCTTTCGGTGGGGCTCCCTCCCGTCTGGGACCGAGGGCCCTGTGGACTCTGTCCATGAGTAGTTGAGAGTCTGTTATGTCCGGGACTATAGATTTTAGGAGCTGTGGTATTTCCTCCTGTAGGTTTTGTATAACGTCGGGGAGACCACGAATCCTAATATTATTTCTGCGCGACCGATTTTCTTGGTCCTCCAAGTTATCTTGCATGTCGGTAAGTTGTCGTTTTAATTGGGCAAGCTGGATGTCGTGCTCAGCGGTCTTACTGATCAGGTCATCGACTTTGTCTTCAATTGCTGCCGTACGTTGGCCTAAGTCTCGTATCTCTTGAGTGACGTGATCGGTAATTTTTGCAGCTACCGTATTTAGTTCGGTCTGGAGTAGGCGTTTGAACTTGCTAATTAGGATTGAATCTCCCGAGTATTGCAGTTGAGTTTCCGGGTCGGAATCTGCTGGTGGGGATTCTTGTTCAGATTGTGGCGATGCCGTAGGAGATGAATTGGCGCCATCCGCCATGTTGTCGTTGTGGGAAGAGGTAGGCCGCCTATGCGGGGTTCCGGGTATCTTACCCTGTGGTTGGACTTTCTTAGCTTTGCTGCCTCGGGTCATAATTACTAGCTCAGATGGCTACGATTTGTTGTTGTAGGCTTGTTATTTTTGTGAGCTTAGTGGCTTAGTGAGTCCTCCGGTAACGGAGCGATGAAGATGTGCGTCTGCTCAGAACAGCAGCATGGCCACGCCCCCGCCCGCAGCTATTATTTTGTTGCCTGCGGCTATTATTTTGTCGCACGGCTATTATTTCCGCTGCAAATTTTTTCATCCGTTTCGTGAAACAATCTGCCAATGGCAAAACGCGGAAATTCGCCACGAATCCATGCCTGGCGAAACATTTCGCCCATCACTACACATTAGTAAAAATGAGGAAGTAGCAATGGACAAAATAATTTGATAGGCATGGATTTGCGCCGAATTTCCACGTTTCAGCATTGGCGGATTATTTAGCACAACGGGTGTCAAAATTTGCTGTGGGAAAATTCATTGTGCAATGAAAAATTGTCGCCCGAGTCCAAAAAATTACATGCGGCAAAAAATTGTCACATGCATTTTGGCAAAGTGAAATGAGAGAGATGGGAACCAGAAGATATGGCACTTCTGGTTCCCATAGAAACTCTGCTCTAGTTGTGCACTCTGCTGAAGAAACATGTTTTTTTTCTCCTAACCATATCTCCTGAGCTTAGTGTAACCACTACAGTGCTCAATCCAAGCAGGACCTTTTATCAAAGCAAGTTCTGCCTGTGTAAGCCTGCATCCTTCATGGCACGAACTGTACATCACACATGACCTGTTTGCAAGATGTAAATATCACTGAAGATGTGTGAGAGGGAAAATGGCAGCTGGGTGAAAGATGCTATTTGTTTTAGGAAAATGTGATGGTGCTGGCTAAAGGAGGGGATATATGCAATACAAATGGTGTGGTTTGGGCGGGGAGATGTGCCAACTTATATAAATAGTAGGAAAATATAGCAGGTTTTAATGATCGAGAACCTGAGATACTGAAGATTAGCCTCTAAGGGGGCCATTTACATTTAATTATTTTTTCATTATTTCTATTGCACAAAAATCTGATTTTGTTGTGGAAAAAAAACCTCAATTTTTTCCCATTTAAGATGCGACAAAACTGTGACATATCTGAAAGAATTAAAAGGCCATCTAAATGTTGTAAACAACTGGAAGATCTTTCAGTGCTTTGTGGTTTTAGGGTTTTTTTTACGCTTTTGCATGACAATATGAAAAACACGCGGTTTTCATGTTTTATCCGTATCTTTTGTCATTTGTACTTTATCAATTTGGATCTTTCAGTAAATGAATTAAGATTTGTGTTTTTAGTAGAAATGAGTTTAGCCAGGGTTTCAAAAAACTCTAAAACCACTAATACATCTGCCCCCATGTAAGTCAATTTGCCACAAAATAAAACTCCATGGCTCTATTTATTTTACCCTCTTGATGTATTTTATGATAAATAGATTGAATACGTACAGATCGGGGGGGGGGGGGGGGGCTGGTTTTTCTTAATGGTCAAAATATACCAGATGGTTAAGCTTGCTGTAGCAGATTTGTAAGGGATATTATAGGTTCAAAACATTATTTTGATAAGTATCCCAAAAGAGTCCACAGTCTCATCAACAATGTAAATCAAAAACTTATTATCCCAAAAATATAACTGGGATATTTCAGAAATAATTTTGATCAGCCATATCTCCATCTGTAAAGCTGTAAATCTTATATAAAACTGCGCCTGGAAAAAGTTCTTAGAAAAAATAAATAGATATTAAAGTATGCAGCATCTGTTATTATTCTGTATTATTTTCATTTATTTACCATACCGCATATTTCCTAAACAATATACTGTACATGTGAAGTGTTCTTGAGAAAAAATTCACGCATATTGGAAAATTACCTTTTTTTTATACTGGTTTCTTGATTTTAAAAAGCAAATACAGTTGTGTACTTTTGTTATCGGCTTTGCTCTTTTTGTATATAAAGAAATCGTTGTGCGTTCTGGAACACAGTTTTTTTTTTTAGCTTATCTCTGTCCAAGGTCATGATAATATAGAATATGTTATTTGCTTGTCTTTTGCTTGTCACTGGAAGTGAAATGTCTCTTTTGCAGGCTTCAAAGCAAATGAAAAATACAAGTATAAAAATGGTGGCCATAAGAATATTTGTCATTTTTTTTTTAAAACACTTTTATCCTATCCCTTCAAAAGGTTTTTAGATGTTAGTTTAATCATAAAGCATATATGAAATAGTATGTCTACAATAAAGAGAATAGCTGCATAGCTGCCTTTTCCCTTTTAGAACCAGTACACACAACCTTTGGCACACCAGGAGATTCAGAACTATGTTTAGCAGTGTTACAGCCTTCACCTTAGGAAACAGTAAGATGAGGAAATAGCTGGAGAACTATTCTATGCACCTCCCTTGTCTGCAACTGACCGGTCCCCAAATAATGTCATCTAATCATAGGAAAACATAAGGTATTCCATTTAGGCTAATGACACATGGGGAGATTTGTCTCCCACAATTAAATCTGTGATACTGTGGACAACAACAAAGCTTTCCCACTGGCAATAAAGTAAATCGGCAGTGGGAAAGCAAACGTGGCACTTTGTTTTCAGAAGTCTTCCAAAGTTTCCCCATAATGTATTAAATCTCTGCAATAACAGCTTGAAGACATAGTTGGGCAATTATTTAAAGATCTGGCTCTAGGGGCAGAGTGCAGTGCTGTTGGGGGCCAGGGTACCATTGTGGCCTGTGCTCATTCTGCATCCAAATGATAAGCAAGTTAGGGGATGGGTAGGGGACAGAAGCGAAAGGGGGGATATATTTGTATCTCTCCGTGTTGCCCCCTCACTGTTCATGTTAATTTTATTTTTTTGTACTTTGCTTAGTGATAAAGTTGGTGTAGAAAGTGGTATTGCTTGGCAATATAAACCAAACAGTGGTTTAAATTACAGACTGAAGGCTAAATGAGAGAGATAAAGTGAAATCTGTTTTCATTATTTCTCCATGGCTGTGTTTTTCTATGCTCTACTATATTTGTGAGATTTATTCTCTGTCAATAAATCATATTCATCATAGTAAGGTAGTGACCGGAATGGTGAATAGTCAATCTTACCTATTCCATTGAAATGTGCACAATTGTTACCCAAACTCCTCTGATATGCAGCTGAAGCAGTGACGTAGGGAGCACTGCAGGGTGGTGGGGTTGTGGTGGAATGGGGCAAGGCAGGGGAGGTGCTGCATTGCCAAAAGGCACCTGGATTACTTAGAATCTGAGTTCCTATTTCTGAAAACACCATTGCAGGGACAGTTTCCTCTTAAGCCTCTTTGTTGCATGGTCAGTTCAGTCAATAACAGTAATAATGTTTCAGACTGAAGCTTCTTCTAATGAGGCTTCTGTTGGAGCCTTAGAGTTTAGAGTTGACATGAGACTGATATTTACATTAAAATGTCCCATAAATGTACAGTATGCTTTTAAAAAATCCCCATTCATTACCTTGGTAATATTTATCTTTGTAGCGTTGTATCAATTTTCACCCACAAATCATCCATAAAATATTTCCCAGTTAGTAATGAGCGAATCTGTCCCGTCTTTGAAAAGATTCCCGAAGCAGCGAAAATGACGTGCGTCCAAAAAAATAGTTGCGCTAGTCACAGGGGCAATAATTTTTTGTTGTATGCCAAATTTTTCCGCTGCTAATTTTTGTGCCCATTTCACAAATAAATCTGCCATTGACGAAATACGGAAATTCGACACAAATCCATGCCTGTCAAATAATTTCTCTCATCACTAATCCCAGTCCCAAATTTTTGGTAATGGATTAAGTGCTATATACTATAGCTTATATATATATATATATATATATATATATATATATATATATAAATAACATTATAGAGGGAGGGGACACTCCAAAGAAATAAATAAAATGCCTGGGTGCCAGTAAGGAAATAAACCATATAAGCAACAAAGGACTCGGTAATGAAAAAAATCAAAAGAAAGGTCCCAACAAGTGGCCAAAACATTTATATCGCACATTAAAGAATAAGTAAACCTTTTTTTTCTATCAGTAAAATTACTCTAAACAGCCTCCAGAATTACCTACCTTTGTCCCAGCATTGAGAGTAACCTGGCTCCTCAGTTCGAAGTTGATTGTTTCCTTTGCTTCCTTGTGCAGAATGAAGCCCCGCCCCCTCTTCCTGTTCAGGTCTCTCATTACTTCGACTACTGTAGTCGAAGTGGAGAGCCTACTGTGCATGCTTGGAGGCAGCTGGAGCCAGTCTGTGCATTAGCTGGGTTTTCTTTTTTTGATGAGACCTGAACAGGAAGTGGGGGCGGGGCTTCACTCTGCACAAGGAAGCAAAGGAAACGATCAACTAACTGAGGAGCCAGGTCACTCTCTATGCTGGGACAAAGGTAGGTAATTCTGGAGGCTGTTTAGAGTAATTTTACTGATAGAAAAAAAAAAGGTTTACTTATTTTTTAAAGAATTATTTTGATTTTTTTTTCATTAAGTCCTGCGATAAAATATTTAAGGACATTTACATAAGTACTGCAAAGTGCCAACATTTTTTTTCTAAATAAAAGCAGTGTTTTATCTATTTATTGGTGCAATATGCAGAAGTTAGTGCTTACAAATTGATTAAAATGAGACATTATTTTAGAGGTATGTAACTCTAAGTTTATCACTGGCAAGCTTTATCGTAATGCATGTGATTAGGCCCATTGATGATTGAAGTACAGCTGGTAAGAAAACATTAGAGTTCGCAGAAAACGAATTATATGTTCTTCCATTCCTCTTCAGGCAAAAAGCATAGACTAATGGATCCTTGAGTTTAATGCATGATGTTAAAAGGTTTTTGGCATATAGCTGACATTTTTATCAGGATCTGTAGTTGATTTTCGGAAGAAAGTGACTTTCTCATATACATAAAAACGGAAAATCAAAATTGCGCCTATTCTTCCAAAAAATCCCAGCGGAAAATAGTTATTTTTCCCTTGGAAGGCATTTGGAAAGAGACATTGTATAAATTATTACAAAGTATTGACATTTAGAATGAGAGATTTCTTGAAAAAGTAATGTAATTGCTCATTTATTGGCAGATACATTCTTAACACATTTCCCAAATTATTTTGCAGGCAAAGCGAGCTTTAATATGCTCAAAGGTCATTTGAAATGAATTCATAACATATTAAAGCAGTAGATAAATACTCATGTTGACTTTGAGAAATAGATACCTGCCTAGAACTGAATTACTTACAGTACATTGTAAGTACAGGTATAGGACCCGTTATCCAGAATGCTCGGGACCAAGGGTATTCCGGATAAGGGATCTTTCCGTAATTCGGATCTTCATACCTTAAGTCTACTAAAAAATCAATAAAACATTAATAAAATCCAATAGGATTATTTTGCGTCCAATAAGGTTTAATTCTATCTTAGTTGGGATCAAGTACAGGTACTGTTTTATTATTACAGAGAAAAGGGAATCATTTAACCATTAAATAAACCCAATAGGGCTGTTCTGCCCCAATAAGGGGTAATTATATCTTAGTTGGGATCAAGTACAGGTACTGTTTTATTATTACAGAGAAAAGGGAATCATTTAACCATTAAATAAACCCAATAGGGCTGTTCTGCCCCCAATAAGGGGTAATTATATCTTAGTTGGGATCAAATACAGGTACTGTTTTATTATTACAGAGAAAAGGGAATCATTTAACCATGAAATAAACCCAATAGGGCTGTTCTGCCCCCAATAAGGGGTAATTATATCTTAGTTGGGATCAAATACAAAGCACAGTTTTATTACTACAGAGAAAAAGGAAATCAATTTAAAAAATCCTAATTATTTGATTATAATGGAGTCTATGGGAGACAGGCTTTCCGTAATTCGGAGCTTTCTAGATAATGGGTTTCCGGATAAGGGGTCCGATACCTGTATCACAAAGTTTGTAAAAAAATGACAATACTCTACTTCCCCTAATGCTCACTTTAATAATGGGCCCTGGGTGTATCAAAATGTTATTATAATTAACATTATTATTAACATTTATATATAAAGCGTCAACATATTCCATAGCGCTGTACAATAAGTGGGTTACACATACATTGGACATACAGAGTAACATATAAAGCAATCAATAACGGATACAAGAGATGAAGAGAGCCCTGCCCAAAAGAGCTTACAATCTACAGTTAATTTTTTTATAATTATTTTTTTTGTTGAGTTCTTATAATATTGTATTGCTTAAGAAAATGACGAAATGGAAATATATGTTCTTGTAAAAAGCTGCAATGTATGGGTAACTCATTATGTCCCCTTAGCTTTTTATTTATATGAGAAAAACTGTCCTCTGCTTTTTTCCATTATGCCCAAATAATATTTCTAAAGGGTTATCATGCCCCCATGTATGGCCTTTACTATTGAAAAAAATCAGCTTTTATAGACTTTCTTTGTAATGTTATTGTTCTATTCCCTTCACCAAGATGGTTACATGTCTCTGAGCTCTCTACTTCCGCTTACTATCCATACTTTGGACCTGTGCCCAAAGTTAGACTAGAAGGTAAGGTATAGATTGATAAATACATAAGGGGATCATATAATAACCTCTCTAATGCTTTACCAGTAGGTCCTTCCAACGGACACGAGGGCACCCACTCCGTTTAGAAGAAGGGAGGTTCCATTTAATTATTTGGAAAGGATTTTTTACTGTGAGAGCTGTGAAGTTCTGGAATTCCCTCCCCGAGTCGTGCTGGCTGATACATTATATAGCTTTAAGAAGGGGCTGGATGGATTCTTAGCAAGTGAGGGAATACAGGGTTAGGGGAGATAGCTCTCAGTACAAGTGAGGGAATACAGGGTTAGGGGAGATAGCTCTCAGTACAAGTGAGGGAATACAGGGGTATGGGAGATAGCTCTCAGTACAAGTGAGGGAATACAGGAGTAGGGGGGATAGCTCTCAGTACAAGTGAGGGAATACAGGAGTATGGGGGATAGCTCTCAGTACAAGTGAGGGAATACAGGGGTAGGGGAGATAGCTCTCAGTACAAGTGAGGGAATACAGGGGTATGGGAGATAGCTCTCAGTACAAGTGAGGGAATACAGGGGTATGGGAGATAGCTCTCAGTACAAGTGAGGGAATACAGGGGTAGGGGGGATAGCTCTCAGTACAAGTGAGGGAATACAGGAGTATGGGGGATAGCTCTCAGTACAAGTGAGGGAATACAGGGGTAGGGGGGATAGCTCTCAGTACAAGTGAGGGAATAACAGGGTAGGGGGGATCAGCTCTCAGTACAAGTGGAGGGAATACAGGGGTAGGGGGATAGCTCTCAGTACAAGTGAGGGAATACAGGGGGTAGGGGGATAGCTCTCAGTACAAGTGAGGGAATACAGGGGTAGGGGGATAGCTCTCAGTACAAGTGAGGGATACAGGGGTAGGGAGATAGCTCTCAGTACAAGGCTGGAAGGGATACAGGGGTATGGGGGATAGCTCTCAGTACAAGTGAGGGAATACAGGGGTAGGGGGGATAGCTCTTAGTACAAGTGAGGGAATACAGGGGTAGGGGGATAGCTCTCAGTACAAGTGAGGGAATACAGGGGTAGGGGAGATAGCTCTCAGTACAAGTGAGGGAATACAGGGGTAGGGGAGATCGCTCTCAGTACAAGTGAGGGAATACAGGGGTATGGGGAGATAGCTCTCAGTACAAGTGAGGGAATACAGGGGTAGGGGGATAGCTCTCAGTACAAGTGAGGGAATACAGGGGTAGGGGAGATAGCTCTCAGTACAAGTGAGGGAATACAGGGCGTTAATGGGGTAGGGGGGGATAGCTCTCAGTACAAGTGAGGGAATACAGGGGTAGGGGGATAGCTCTCAGTACAAGTGAGGAATACAGGGGTAGGGGGAATAGCTCTCAGTACAAGTGAGGGAATACAGGGGTAGGGGAGATAGCTCTCAGTACAAGTGAGGGAATACAGGGGTAGGGGGATAGCTCTCAGTACAAGTGAGGGAAACAGGGGTAGGGGGAGATAGCTCTTCAGTACAAGTGAGGGAATACAGGGGTAGGGGGGATAGCTCTCAGTACAAGTGAAGGGAATACAGGGGTTAGGGGGATAGCTCTCAGTACAAGTGAGGGAATACAGGGTTAGGGGAGATAGCTCTCAGTACAAGTGAGGGAATACAGGGGTAGGGGGATAGCTCTCAGTACAAGTGAGGGAATACAGGGGTAGGGGAGATAGCTCTGTACAAGTGAGGGAATACAGTACAGTACAAGTGAGGGAATACAGGGGTATGGTGGATAGCTCTCAGTACAAGTGAGGGAATACAGGGGTAGGGGAGATAGCTCTCAGTACAAGTGAGGGAATACAGGGGTAGGGGAGATAGCTCTCAGTACAAGTGAGGGAATACAGGGGTATGGGGGATAGCTCTTAGTACAAGTTGATCCAGGGACTGGTCCGATTGCCATCTTGGAGTCAGGAAGGAATTTTTCCCCCTCTGCACCAAATTAGAGAGGCTTCAGATGGGTTTTTTTGCCTTCCTCTGGATCAACTAGCAGTTAGGCAGGCCTATGCATTATGGTTGAACGTGATGGACGTACGTCTTTTTTCAACCTAACTTACTATGTTACTATGCCCCCATGTATGGCCTTTACTATTGAGAAAATCAGCTTTTATAAACTCTTTGTAATGTTATTGTTCTATTCCCTTTACCAAGATGGTTACACGTCTCTGAGCTTTCTACTTCCGCTTACTACCCATACTTTGGACCTGTGCCCAAAGTTAGACTACACGGTAAGGTATACATTGAGTATATAACTCTCATTCATCTTATTGAACTTGGATATATAACCTTGAATCTAGCAACACTGAACATTGTTTGCTGCTGTTGTTTCCCAGTCCCAGTCCAGTATATTCAAATCACTGTGCAACACGAAAACATTCTGCATTGTTTGCCACAATGTATTGTTATCAGCAAACACAGAGACAGTTTACTATTCCACTGAGCTAGAACGCAATGTACCAAGAACAGACCCCTACGGTCCTCCACTAACAACCTTGATCCAACTACAAGACATTCCAATTGCCATTAATGTTTATAATCTCTATCAGATAGTATCAGATAGTATGTTAAAGGCCAATAGAGCTTAATTAAATCAGTAACCTTATGTGTTGCACTAAAATACCCCAAGGTCTGTTCATCTGCTCATTTTCTCATTGGGAACTGTCTGTCAGAATCTATTGTGCATATTCCACGCTGATACATACTCATATTACTGTGATTTGAAATGTAATCTAATAACATATCCCTTAATATTGCTTCTGAAAGCTTTCCTGCCACAAATGATACATCTTTACAAGGATATAATAGACACATAGTAGTGGATCTTTTGTTGATATACTGTAAAAATAACAAAGAAGAAGAGGCCATCCCTTTAGAATATTCTAAAAAAAAAGGGGGGGGGGATTAGTGCTCAACCACTACATTTTAAACCATTAGGTGGGGGTGCAGTGAGGTTGTGACCACAAAATATTTATAGACAACAACAAAAGATCCTCTGCGCTCAGAATTATGGAAGTTCTGCTCAACCACTACATTTTAAATCATTAGGTGGGGGTGCAATGACCATAAAATCCTAATAGACAACAACAAAAGATGCACTCTGCACTCAAAATAGACAAATAAAACGTGTGACAAATGCGTTTCACAAATTTTTCACCGTTTTGCAAATTTTCTTGCCATTTCGCGAATTTTATGGTGAAGCAAAACAGGACAGATTCACTCATCACTATTTTTGATCTACACAAAGCCGACACCTTCTCCAGCCTTTAGATAACCTACTGTTTGGAGGGGTAATGGTGATCCAGGGTACCAGAAACCATCGCTTCTCACTGTATATAATATTTGTAATGTCACTAACCTTCTGCCTCTCACTGTATAATGTAGATTGAAGCCTGCCTGACACAAGATGCACATTGCAGCATTTTAATAACAATTTGTACTAGCACTGTTAGTCATTAGGGCTGTAGTTCAGGTCAAATAAAATGCCCCATTGCCACTTCTGATAATATTAAATGAAAAGCACCCTGAGTGACTTACATCTTGAAGTGAAAGTCCGACCTCTCCCTGTCACCTCTCCATGTGCAGAAACCATAATGCAATTCATATTATCAGAAGCCATGACAGACAGACAGGGTGTTTTGACCACCATTGGTTTTTCTGACAGCAATGGCAGTCACCCCCTCCCCCCATGTGCTGTAGCGCTTTTAAGATGCAGATGGGGTATTTTTTCTTCCTTAAAGGAACAGTAACATAAATATTTAAATACCTTATTTGCTACAAAACATCTCTAATAATAGACCTAGGGCCTGATTCACTAAAGTTTATCGCACGCTTTTTTGCGGTAAAAAAGACGCGACAATTAGCGCGCGATTCACTACAGAATTACCGCATGCGATAAGTCGCATTTTCGCATGCGATAAGTCGCATTTTCGCATGCGGTATTTCTCGCGCTAGTTTTACCGCATACGTTCATTTCCGTGCTGAAAAGAATATGATCGCATGATTCACTATAACTTTTGCGCGCTAAATATCGCATTCGGCTATGCGAAAATTAACACCTACTACAGGCAGGCGAAAAATTATACAAAAGTACAGTAAATGATTTTTTGCAATAAAATATGGACTATGTTATTTATTCAAGTCTGTGTTTCCCCTAGAGTGACGCAGCCGCCAGTTTGCAGCGAAATGTTCATTTTTAATACAGTAATTTTCTGCAAGTATTGGCGTGTATGGCTAACATGGCGTGCGTTCATTTGCGCGACTATTTATATTTGGCTACAAGTGATGAAATGTTTCGCCAGGCATGGATATTTTGCCGTTTCGTGGATCTTTCGAAACATTTGCTAATTTTCACTAAAGATAACCAGAACACATTTGCTCATCACTAGTGGCTACTATTTATATGCTACTATTTATATGATACCATTTATATGTGGCTAATATTTATATACACCATTTATATGCGGCGACAATTTTTATACACTATTTCTAAGCTACCATTCATATGCGGTGACTATTCGCGGGCGTAATTTAGCGCATGTACCAGCAAATACCGCATTGAAATAGTCTTCGCGAGTTAAATAACGCATGCAATATCGCACGTAAAAAAGCGCGAGTATGCTTATAGTGAATCGTGCGAAAAATCGCCAAAATTAAGACGCTGTAAAAATTTTAACGCACGCTATAAATAGCGCACGTTAAATCGCACTTTAGTGAATCAGGCCCCTAGCCTTTCCCCCCCTTGCCTTTTTTAAATGCTTCTGTCACAGCCTCAGGGCCCAAAACAAACGGTTGGTATAACAGGATGAGGAATTTATTGGAGAATGGCAAGTAGACATCCACATGTTTCCATCAGCAAGTAAATGGTAGCCAGCCTGCGCTCTTGTTCCTAGGATGTGCCAGGAACGGAACTGTTAGGCACTGGGTGCTTATATTCCGCTGCATTGGCTTGGGCAGTCTCTAGGGTTCCTCGTGGCAGGACACAGTCTTGACTGTATCCTCTGATCTTCTGTACAAAGACCCCAATACACAAAGCTTTCCCACCCGGGCAATCCACAATTAACTTGGTAGTTTCCCCAGGCAGTTCCAACAGATATAAGCAAAGTTCCTTTTTGGGTAGTTCCACAGAAACACACTACCTTGATTCCAGGGGCAAACAGCCCTTCCGTAGGGAATAGGGAAATCCACACAGTTGGAGGGAATCTTCCTGCCGCGGCTAGGGTAGATTCCAAGGAAATCCAGAAGAGCTCCTTTGTTTAATACCTTCTGGCAGGAAAACAGAACAATGGACTGACACCATCTTGGCTAGACACTGGCTAACACAATGGGGCCAGTAGAAGGGTTTTTTTGTCGCAGCTTCATGTAGAATTTTAGTTATGAACTGCGAAACATGACGAAAAGGCAACTGGTGCCTTCCTGTGTGCACTGACCCAGAAGAATCGGAGAACCTTTGGCACTTTAGCTTTTTATTAGCGCCTGTAATTTAAATGTAATAATTGAAATAATTATTAAAATAAAAAACGCTTTTAACCTTAAACAGATTATTTTTTTTTAATTAACGGTATAGCTGTTGTATATAGTCATCTTATTCTAACACCCTTTTTCAAAACATGATTAAATGCTCATTATGTGCTTCTCAGCCATCCAACAAAGTCAATTACAAACAGAAGGGAGGATGGCCAAAGCATGAAACAGATAAGCATATGTTGTATCCGTTGAAGCTTAAGAAAGGCAGAATCCTGAGAACTGGGTTTTAATCTAAAACAAGGATATGCAACACAAAGTTTCTGATTGCAGAATAAAGATGGCCGCACCTGGCAGGCTTTCACTCCTGACAGTCTGATTTCACTGGATATTCTACATGTCCAATAAAAAGATAATGAAAAGAACAAAACCCACAGAGCTACTGTTATGATACATAAAAACTGCATTGATGCCCATACAATTGGACAGGCTGTGAGAGTTCTGTAAGATTTTCTTACTGGTACCAATTAAACTACTATATAAAATTAAATGGGCAGGTAAACCCATGCTCAGTAAGCTACACACAGTGTTGGACTGGCCCCCCAGGAAATCAGGAAAACTCCCGGTGGGCCCAGGTGTCAGTGGGCCCTCCTGCTCCTGACCATTTGGCCTGTTTCATGGTCATTCCCTATTTTTGAATGGGAACAAAGAGGAGAAATAGATGGAAGGATAGATGCTAGCATGTAAATAAAAGAGACTTGGAGAATAAAGCAGTCGGGTGAGGAAAGGAGGAAAAATAGTTTGGAGAGTGGGTGCGGTGTCTACAGTTTTCTGGTGGGCCCCTGGGGTCCCAGTCCGACACTGGTGACACAAAGAGAACAGGTTTATGGGGTCTATAGAAATAGATGTATCACCCATTTTTATTGATGAGCAAATCTGTCGCGTTATGCTTCGCGGGAAAATTTGCGAAATAACAGAAACATTCGCGAAACAGCGAAAAATTTGTTTGTCGCACAATTTTATGCCTAATTTGACATGACCACACCTATTTTTAGGAACCGCGTCTATTTTGATATGACCATGCTCATGTTGATGCAACGGTGCCTATTTTGCCAGGCCCATGACTTTTTTAACGTGACGCTGCAAATTTTTTCTGAAGTTTCACTGAACAATTCGCCAATGGTGAAATGTGGACATTTGCTGCGAATCCATTCCTGGCAAAAACAAATCCCTACCCATTTTCAGTAGAAAGAGAGTTGCTACTACTGAACCAAATAAGTGAATGTCCATAGACACAACATTGCCAGGGACAATTCTGTTACAAATAAATACAAACCTTAACAGAAGACAAGACAAAGGGGGCTCTTTAAGAACATTTGTATTTTGTGCCAAGATTTGTGGATTTTGTGGATTTGTGCATCTTTTTATGTGTCAAAACCAACGAAAAACACAAATGTAAAAATACACCATCTAAAAGCTGTCATGAACATATATAAGTTCATGTAGAAATCAATAGGAGCTGTTTTGGTTTTTGGTTGGGTGCATGTTATATGATGTCATTTCTGGCGCACAATTTTAATATTTAAAGAGCCTGGGATCCTATACTCATTGCCCAACATAGGTCAATTATAGATTGTTCTTGGGTGCATTCTTGATCTGATTTTCTGTGTTTGACTCCTGCCTGTTCCTGACCATCACTATATTGCTGCCTGAACCAACCTCTGCCTGTTTTTGACTACTCTTCTGGATTCCGTACTGCGCTGTCTGATCGTTGTTGACCTTGGCTTGTCTTTTTACTACTCTGACTCGTTCCTCGTTGTTCCTGTCTCATGATTTGGATCCCTTACCTGCTCAGAACTCTTTCCTTGGGTCTCTCACTAAGTCCTGGCTCCTCCCGATGTGAAGGGCGGCACTTATAGGCAGAAGTGGGAGCCGTAACCAGATCCTTAGCACCTGTTCTAAGTTTTGAGATACCAATCGTGGCTCTCTAATCTTGAGCCACTGATAAATATGCCTCCAAAAATTTAATAGAAATGAATAGAAAAAGGTGGCATGAGGCCTTTCATGGGAGATCCTTAAAGGTATTTGACAGATCAGCCCACAGACAAATAGATAAATTCCTTGAAAGGAGGCCCTGGCAGTGCTTCTATTGAATATACAATTGTATAATCCTAGTTGCTCATCCGAGACAGGTGCAAGTTAGTGATATGAGAGCTTGGGGTGTTGTAGCTTTGTGAAACCACAACATTTCAATGAAATTCATTGGGAAAATAAGGCATTTTTAAGCTCTGCAATAGCAAATACATGTCCCTACACTGGGAAAGAAGCTCCTAGCCTTTCCACTATCCTAGAACAGTTCCTCATTTAAAAAAATACCATGTACTATCTAAAATCTATATCCTTTATTCCAGTTACCCAGGCAACCAAAATCCCTTTTTAATTTTTCATTACACTGTACTTAGTTATGCGATGCATTAACATAAATGCACCGTTTCAGTATGTTCACTAAATAAAGAATTTATAAAAATTATAAAATTTCATGAATGGAACAATATGTTTCTTAAAGAAACACATTTGAGAAGAAAAAGCACACCAGTTTTGTTGTGGCTATTTTTTTTTTTCGCATCCACTTTTTTTTTCAAATTTTGAGAAATCTGCACCTAGGGGGCCCATTTACAAAACCTCAATTAAGTAATTATGAAATAAAATTGTATTTTTTTTCTAACTTATTGAACATTTTGTAAAGTCCATGATAATTTTTGTTCAAATTCAGCAACTTTTTGTGGTTTTCGTGAAAAAGTCGTACTTTTCACAATGACTACGACCATTTCGGAATTCATCCAAGCTTTGGTATCGTGACTCTCTTTTCAAAGTGCCATTGAGTCCTATGGGAGGCTTCCAAAATCTCACATTGAAGGTTTCTAAGCCAGAAAGATAGCTCCACGAACTGTATAAGTGAGTGGAGGCATGGCTGCTGGGGGGACAGACAATACCAATTTAAATCAGGTGTCTCATTATCCCATCCCATTTAGCCCACCTGTGGCTAATTTTTGCAGGTGTGTGGGTACAAAGGGGTTAAATAGCCCCTCTTCCAGGAAGTGCCACAGCACTTGGTGTGGAACACACAGAGAGCAACTTTCCACAGAGAGCAACTTTTAACTTTACCTTTGGCAGTACGTTTTTTCCATTTTTCCAGGTGCTATTATGGCTACCCCTGCCTTGGAAGAATTGTTGCAGAAGGTGAGGGAAGCAGCACAGGTTCGTGGTGATGCCTGGCTGCAGCATTTGCTTGAAATGCAGACCTCGGCGCCACCTCAACAAGACCAACAGGAGGACCCTCCAAGCGGCGGTGGACGGGCCCGCAGGTCACGGGCACCCACGCGCCTTAGCCCCAGCCCGGTGGGAACTTCCAAAAGGGGCAGAAGAACAGCACCCAGCTTATCTCCCTCCCCAGCGGCGGCGCATAGAAGTACCGCTGAAGAGAGCCTCTCACCTGTGACTGCAGGGACCGTGCCGAGACAGCCTGCCTCATCTTCCCGACGTCACAGCACAAGAGGAAGACAGCGCAACCGGCGCAGCACCGCCAGCAACTCCTCTGCTGCACGTGTAACTGTCTCTCCCAGCAGGGAGGACAGAGCGACTCCCTCTACATCCAATGTGCTCTTCTCTCAGCAGGAGCGCAGGACTGAAGCAGCACTTCCTGTTCATGTGCCTTTGTCTGTGCCACAACAATGCGAGTATGATTTTAGTAGAGTCTGGGGTATGCAAGGTGGGGAAGTTAGCAATTCAAGGGATTCAGAGTTTATAGATGTTTTGAAATCAATACTGGACAGACTTCCTTCAGCTCCTAAAACTCCTTCTATTATTTCTGTGGATGCTGCCCCTGATATATTTCAGCCAGTCCCTAGTCACCATGGTAACTGTACACAACCACTTCCTGATATTAGAAGTGGTGAAGGAATGAGCCAATGGTGTGAATCAGCTCCTCTGGGATTACAAATAGACCAAGCTACAAGAGAAAAAATATTAGCTGGTCAATTTGTTGATTTATTTACTTTAGTATCACTTGAAAAAGATTCAATTGATAAACCTTTTAAAAAGCCTGGAGAGGAAGCAAAAAAGTTAGCAGTTCCACATACTATTGGAAATTGGTTGCAGGGCTTTGCAGCGTATGCGAGCATCATTTGTGAAAAATACCCTGAGAAAGGTTCCTCTTTATTTTGTTATCTTGACCTAATTTGGAGTGCATACAAGATTTATGGTGGAGGTTGTTGGTTAAAATATGATGAGCAATTTAGGCGCAGAATGGCGGCTCGTTCTTTCATGCGTTGGGATTGTCAGGATATGAATCTGTGGTTACTCATAATGACCCCTAATCGTCCCCACTCTAATTTTCCTCATTCCACCTTTCAGTCAGGTGCCGGTGCTGCGCCTAGCGGGGCATCGGCAGCTAACAAAAAGGGACAGTGTTGGCTCTTTAATGAGAGCCACTGCAGGTGGTTCTCCGCTTGTAAATACCGGCATGAATGTTCATTCTGTGGTGGAGCACACCCAGCAGTCAGATGTTTTAAGAAGGCAAAAGCAGCTGTTCAAAAGCAAGCACCCAATCAGTCAAAGGGTGAGGAGCCCGGTGAGCGTCCAAAGGATGCACCCGTGGTTAAGCATATACCCCAATAATAGGGATGCACTTATTCTAAAATCTGGTTTTGATGTAGGATTTTGGATACCATTTGTTCATTCTGATAATCCAATGGAAGCAGATAATTTAAAAACTGTCTCAAAATTTGAACATGTAGTGTCTGAAAAGTTGGAAAAAGAGATCTCTTTGGGTAGGATAGCAGGCCCATTTGACTTTCCTCCTTTTTACAACTTTAGAGTCTCCCCTTTAGGAGTAGTCCCAAAAAAGGAGGAGGGTAAATACCGCCTTATACATCATCTCTCCTACCCTAAGGGTAGTTCTGTCAATGATGGAATTGACAAGGATGAAGCACGAGTCCATTATGTTTCTTTTGATAGGGCTTTAGAATTAGTTCGCAATGCTGGCAGGGGAGCACTTTTAGCTAAATCAGATATTGAGTCAGCGTTCCGCCTCCTGCCCATACACCCTGATTGTTTTCATTTGTTAGGAATAAAATTTGCTAATTTGTACTTTGTAGGTATGTGCCTACCCATGGGGTGTTCAATTTCATGTTATTATTTTGAGTTATTTAGTAGTTTCATTGAATGGGTGGTCACCCAGGTAGCGCAGTCAAATTCTATGCTGCACTACTTGGATGATTTTCTCTTTGTAGGTCCAGCCAATTCACCTGAGTGTGCCCGTTTACTCCATTTGTTTATGGAAGTGATGAAAAATTTTGGGGTGCCCATTGCAAAAGATAAAACAGAAGGACCTCAAGAGGTCATTGTTTTTCTTGGTATTGAGATAGATTCACAGGAGATGGTTTTTAGGCTTCCACTTGAGAAGTTGGAATCATTGTCCCAATTACTTGATAGAGCATTAATGGCCAAAAAACTAACTTTAAAACAAATTCAATCCTTATTGGGTCATTTGACTTTTGCGAGTAGAATAATGCCTACGGGACGTGCTTTCTGTCGAAGATTATCTTTGTCAACAAAAGGAATTAAGTATCCTAATCATTATATTCGCATGACTAAACATATAAAGGATGATTTAAGAATATGGCAAAAAATTTTGGCGGAATATAATGGTCAGTCCTGTTGGCAGATCAGCGAAAAATCTAATTTGGAATTGGAATTGTTTACTGACGCTGCTGGCAGCAAAGGCATGGGAGCTTATTTTCAAGGGCAATGGTGTTCTGCTCAATGGCCTTCATTTTGGAGGGATACTGATCTCATACGTAATTTGACTTGTTTGGAATTATTTCCAATTGTAGTGGCTTCACATATTTGGGGTGAGTTATTGGCTAACCAACGAGTCATTTTCTGGTGTGATAATTCAAGTGTGGTTCAAGTTATTAATAATCAGACTTCTTCCTCACCCCCAGTACTTAATTTGTTAAGGGCATTAGTTTTGCAATGTCTCCGTATGAACATCTGGTTTAGAGCATGACATGTGCCGGGTGTGCAAAATTCAATTGCTGATGCTCTTTCCCGTTTCCAGTACGGGGAATTCAGACGTCTGGCTCCTTCGGCCGAGACGGAAGGAAAGAAGGTCCCAGCTTACTTGTGGACTCTCGTTTCCGAAACTTAATTGCCATGGTGGGCAATTCCATTGCCCCATCTACTGCAAGATCTTACAGCAAGGTTTGGCGGGACTGGTTGGCAGTAGCTGATGGGGAAAATGGCATTGGGGATCATAGCAGCAGGTTGGTAGCCACATTTAGTTTCCTTTTAATATTAAAAGACAATGGCATTTCAGGCTCCACGGCTGGGAAATATCTTTCGGCATTATCCTTTTTATTCCGACTCTTGGGTTGGACCGATGTGTCAAAAGAGTTTGTTATAAAACAAATGGTTAAAGGTTGGAAGATAGAATCAAGTAGGCCTGATTCCAGGCGCCCAGTCTCTTACAACTTATTAAAAAACATAACAATGACACTACCTAGCATTTGTAGGGATGAATATGAGACACTCCTTTTCAAAGTAGCATTTGTTTTTGCATTTTATGGAGCATTCCGTTTAGGGGAATTGGTATCCCCATCAAAAAAGAATCCAGGGGGCTTATTAATTTCGGACATACAACTGTCTCCATCCTCAGTTAAAGTATTGTTAAGATTTTCAAAAACAGACAGGCATGGAAAAGGAAAATTAATATCTTTATTCCCCACAAGTGGTGAATTATGCCCCTTTGCCTTATTGTCATCATTTTTAAAAATTCGCCCTCAAAAACTTGGCCCTTTCCTTATTCATTTGGATGGTACCCCTTTAACCAGATACCAATTTCAGACTGTTTTTCAAAAATCCTTGGTTAAACTAAACTTAAATTCGTTATCATATGGTACTCACTCATTTCGCATAGGAGCTGCAACTGAAGCTAATCGAATAGGTTTACCTTCTGAAATGGTGAAGTGTATTGGTAGGTGGCGTTCTAACCGGTTCAGGACTTATATCCGACCTCATTTACTGTAAATAGTTCATTATATAATTTATCCTTATTTCGGTTTAATTCCTTTTAAAAACAGGTCTCCCACCTACAAATGTTTGGATTCTTGGTCACTCTTATGTTAAATGGGCTGCTAAGCGAGCTGGTATTCGCCCTTATGGTCGCCATCTAGGCTTACCATTGGAAAAAGTTCGCATTAGATGGAGGGGCATTCCTGGACTTCAATGGTCTCAGATCATCCCAGAGGTAATACAACTTAAGGGTATGTCTTCAAGACCAAAAATATTAATCATTCATGCTGGTGGGAATGATATTGGTAGCATGCGCAATGTTGAATTGATTAATACAATAAAACAGGATGTGGCGCGTTGCTGCGCTTTAATTGACGGATTAGTAATAGTATGGTCTGAGATCATATCCAGACAATACTGGCGGGGAGCTAGAGATATAAAAGCTTTAGATAGAGCATGCAAAAAATTAAACAGGTCAGTATCCTCGTTTGTGGTTAGAATTGGCGGTATAGTTATCCGTCATAATGAGATGGAAAAGGATAATCGCCCTTTGTTAAGACAGGATGGGGTACATCTCAACCCAATAGGTCTGGATATTCTTAACATGGAATTTCAAACGGGTGTGGAACAAGCATTAGCCGTGCTGGGGCGGCGGCCCATTTGCAATGGGCGGCCGGTGGCGGGGGTCTTACGCACGGCCTGATGGAATGTGAAAAACTTGGTGAGTTAAGCTGAGCACGTTCAGCAGCCCACGGCTTTGAACCTGCTACAGCAGGAGACTCCTGGTGATTGGGGAATATCGTGCCAGCTGCAATGCAGCTGTTGGCATAATGTTATCATATTAAGTGTTAATAAATTTATCAATAAAGCTGTGGCCCAATTTTCATCCAAATGTTGTCATGTCCTTTTTGGAATTTCTTGGGTTTACAAAACAATGTTATGGGCCACAGCATGGTATGCTTGTCCCCCAACCTGTTTAGCAGCCAAGGCTTTCATGCCGTTTCCGAATGTTCAGATCTGAAAATTTTGTGACTTTCGGAAGGCAATTATGATATTTTTGTACGACCGATGACATTTTAGAACATCGGAAAATATAGAATTTTTTCCAAATTGTGATTTTAAGCCCCCAAAATTTGAACTTTAGTGAATGGGCCCCTAAGGTTTTAAATGTTTTACAGAGGTTAACCTGGGCCTGAAAAAGGCAGTTTGAGAAAGGCAGCAACGCAATGCATTAGGGATGCACCGAATCCAGGATTTTTTGGCAGGATTAGGATTCGGCCAAATCCACGGTCCTGGCCAAACTGAATCCAAATCTGAAAAATCACATGACTTTTTGTAATGTTAACACAGAAGTGGAAAATTTTTCACTGTACCTGGCAAAATTTAACCCTTTCAAATCCTAATTAGCACATGCTAATTGGGATTCTATTCGATATTTGGCCGAATCCCTTATGATGGATTCCCAAAAAATTGGATTTGGTGCCTCCCTACAATGCATACATAACTGTGATTCTAAATAATGAAAAAATGCCTATTAGTTTGCTTATAAAGGCAAGTAATCTGAAAATATTTTGGATTCATTTTTTGCAACGAAAGCCTTTTCAATTATACGGAAACATTAACTTAATGCCTCATGTTGCATTAGTTAACATTTGTAGAATATTAAACGCAATATTGAAAGGGTGTCATTTTTAAAATAATGTGAAAAATAAATGTAAAACATAATTAAAAAGCATTCTGTTCCAAATAAATAACGTTAACTTAAATATTCATTTCGTTTTTCCTTTGCTGTAATATTACAAATTGCATTTAAATGAAAATGCAGCACAAGTTTATGCACCATGACAACAATAAAAGTACAGTTTATAATGCTTACACTAATACATTTGGCAGTTAAGGCACAAGCTAAAATGTAATTAACTCTTCACTAACAAGTGACTGCAATGCAAACAGTAACCACTGGCTCCCTTACATTTAAGGAAACGTAAAACATTAGGATTGATTCACTAAAGTGCGTTAAAACGAGCGCTATTTATAGCATGCGTTAAAAATTATCGCGTTTTAATTCTTGCATTTTAACACACGATTCACTAAAAGTATATTTGCGTTAATTTAGACACAATGCTGTCTACATTATTTAAGTCGCGATATTTGACGCAACGCACGCTAATTAACGCATTGTGCGCAAATAGTCGCTGCGTGTGAAAAAACGCACGCCATATTAGCCATACACGCCATTACTTTCGTAAAACTACTGTTCTAAAAATGCCTGTTTCCCTGCAAACTGGCGGCTGCATCACTCTGGGGCCAACACAGACTTGAATAAATCACACTGCAAAGTCCTTATTGTGTTGCCAAAAGCTCATGAACTGTACTTTTCTATAATTACCGCCTGCCCCAAGTAGGTGTTAATTTTCGCACAGACAAATGCGATATTTGCATCTAAGGGGCACATTTACTTAC
This sequence comes from Xenopus tropicalis, assembly GCF_000004195.4. Lineage (NCBI taxonomy): Eukaryota > Metazoa > Chordata > Amphibia > Anura > Pipidae > Xenopus > Xenopus tropicalis. The sequence continues at coordinate 19,440,271 of NC_030678.2, forward strand.
TCACGAACGGGCCGAATGCGTCCGATTGCTTTTTTTTTTCGTAATGATCGGTATTTGGCGATTTTTCGGAAAATTGTCGCGACTTTTTCGTTGCCATTCTGAATGTTGCGCAAAATCTGGCGATTTTTTCGTAGTGTTACTACTTGCGCGAAAAGTCGCGACTTTTTCGTAGCCTTCGCGCCGAGTACGAAAGATTCGGATTCATTCAAGCTTCAGTATGGTGACTTTTCTTGGGCCAGGTTGGAGCTATTTCTTGAGGGTGGGTTAGCCTACATTCCCCTATACAAGCAGGCAGCAACCTGAATTCCTTAGTGTCCAAACTGATTTGGACACTACTATGAAGGGTTAACTTAAAGTGAACATAGACACATAGTCAATATATGTTGAAAAAAAAACAATATTCAGTCAAGTTATAACCTTCCAAATGATCCCCAGGACATCTATAAACACACATACATAAAAAGATCTATAGCCATATACATTCACATATCCTTTGGTTCTTAAGATTACTATAGCCCTACTTAAAGGGTTTCTGTCATGATTTTATTGTGTAGATGATTTAAAATGTTATTCTTCAATAAATATATTTTTTTAGCTGTAATACTGGTGTGTAGGCAGCCATTCCAGTGCATTGTGCCTGATCCTAAGCTTTCAGAAGGAGGCAATACTGCAAAATAGAACTGCTTTCAGATAACCTATTGTTTGTCCTACTCAATATGACCTTGTGTGTTATTCTCATGTCTACCACTAGGTGGGGAATAGCAGCACGTTTAGCAATGCAAGCGATTTCTCAATTGTATCTAGTATAAGTAAATCTAAAGCAACTGGTCTTACTAAGTAACCATTAAAGACTAGTGATGGGCATGGATTTGCGACAAATTTCTGCATTTTGCCATTGGCGGATAGTTTTGCGAAACAGATGAAAAAATTTGCAGTGCGTCAAAAGAGTTAGTCGTGCATCAAAAAAATTGTTGCGGGCAGGGCAACAAAAGAATAGTTTCGCGTCAAAAGAATAGTCGCGGGTGACAATTTTTTTTATGCACAACATTTTCACCGTTTCGCGAATCTTTCAAAAGATTCAACAAAGCGAAATGGGACAGATTCGCTCATCGCTATTAAAGACGTTTCACAACTCATCCAGTCCAGTTACTTTAGATTTACTTTATTCTAGATATACCATGACCTGGATGAATGAAAATCTTCATAGTCATATTGCAATTTCTCAATTGGTTTTGATCTCTAAAATGCTAAAATCAATGTACCATTATTTAAGTAAATACTGTGTGTAAATACACATATACTTTACTGTACAAGCTAATTGAGGCTAAAAGCACATGGGGCAGTTTTTTCACATTGTATTTTAGCTGGCAGAGAAATGCCTAAAGCCACCCTAAATTATTTGGGAGGCAGTAGAAGCAGTTTTACCTGTTGACTCTTCTACTAAAATTCAGAAAGGTACCAGCAGAGCTATTAACCCATGGAGCTCCTAGCAGTTGAAGCAGATGAATCCTTCAGCAGATGTGTCAGGTAGCTGCTATCTTGGGGGGAGAAGGGAGGGGATGATGCCACTCCACTAGGGATGTAGCGAACCTCAAAAAAAAAGTTTGCGAACCTGTTCGCGAACTTCCGCCGAAAATTGTGAATATTCGCGAACTTTGCGAACCCCATAGACTTCAATGGGAAGGCGAACTTTAAAACCTAGAAAAGCCATTTCTGGCCAGAAAACTGATTTTAAAGTTGTTTAAAGGGTGCCACGACCTGGACAGTGGCATGCAGGAGGGGGATCAAGGGCAAAAACTTCTCTGAAAAATTGACACACGACATTTTTCGAAATGATCGGTAATTTTGCGACTTTTTCGTAATTTCCGGCGCTTTTGTAAAGTTATCGTAAGTTTTGCGACTTTTTTGGAGCATTCGTAACGTTATCGTAAGTTTTGCGACTTTTTCGGAGCATTCGTAACGTTATCGTAAGTTTTGCGACTTTTTCGGAGCATTCGTAACGTTATCGTAAGTTTTGCGACTTTTTCGGAGCATTCGTAACGTTATCGTACGTTTTGCGACTTTTTCGGAGGCATTAGTAATGTTATCGTAAGTTTTGCGACTTTTTCGGAGCATTCGTAACGTTATCGTAAGTTTTGCGACTTTTTTGGAGCATTCGTAACGGTATCGTAAGTTTTGTGACTTTTTCGGAGCATTCGTAAAGTTATCGTAAGTTTTGCGACTTTTTTGGAGCATTCGTAACGTTATCGTAAGTTTTGCGATTTTTTTCGGTGCCGGCGAACCCAAATTGCGAACATCACGAAAAGTTCGCGAATTTGCGGACTTGCGAACACCCGATGTAACGTTATCGTAAGTTTTGCGACTTTTCCGGCGCTTTCGTAAAGTTATCGTAAGTTTTACGACTTTTTCGGAGCATTCGTAACGTTATCGTAAGTTTTGCGACTTTTTCGGAGCATTCGTAACGTTATCGTAAGTTTTGCGACTTTTTCGGAGCATTCGTAACGTTATCGTAAGTTTTGCGACTTTTTCGGAGCATTCGTAACGTTATCGTAAGTTTTGCGACTTTTTTGGAGCATTCGTAACGTTATCGTAAGTTTGCCTTTCGGGCATGGTAAGTTATCGTAGTTTGCGACTTTTTCGGAGCATTCGTAACGTTATCGTAAGTTTTGCGATTTTTTCGGTGCCGGCGAACCCAAATTGCGAACATCACGAAAAGTTCGCGAATTTGCGGACTTGCGAACACCCGATGTTCGCGCGAATTAGTTCGCCGGCGAACAGTTCGCTACATCTCTACACTCCACAGTGCAGCAGTAAAGATTGAACGAACCCCAAATCCGTTGTGAAAGATTCGAATACCAGACACATTAAGCTGTGGAAGGATTGCACAAAGCATGTTATTACCTTCTGTGGTTATGTGATAAAAACTCATGGAATTGTAATGATTTGGATTTGGTTTGGCCAGGCACTGAATTCACCCGAATCCTGCTGAAAAAGGCAGAATCTTAGCTGAATCCCAAACCCAATCCTGGATTTGGTGCATCCCTAAACCGCAGTAACCTGGGTATACAGGTGGGAACTAGTTTCATAAAATTAATTTGCAGATGATATATTTTTAATGCTTGCCAACCCAGAAACATCCTTACCTTAGGTTCAAACAACTCTTTCTCAATTTTCTCAAATTTCATACTAAGAAAATAAATAAAGGGGGGAATACATTGCTGAATATGGGAGTAAATTAAAACTTATTTTTCATACAAATTGTATAAAAATTCTATCAAATTGACTTACTCAGTTCCACATATTGTTATGAAACAATATCAATGTTAGTTCACTCCTTCAAACCAAAATCCAAACTTATAAACAAATAGAATTATTCTGGATAGCAAAAATCAAGGTCACAAACATGTACATTTCTATGGGGCTGATGTATGATATCAGTCAAGAACTTTTGTAACTAAAATACTACATTTAGCAACACTGAGGGGCCGATTTACTAATCCACGAATGGATCGAAAGCGTCCAAATGCGTTTTTTTCGCAATGATCGGTATTTTGCGATTTTTTCCGTTGCCGTCGCGACTTTTTCGTAGCCGTTACGACTTGCACGAATTGTCAGGACTTTTTCGTAGTCGGCGCGAAAAAATCGGAAAGGATTGCCCGCCGTTTACTAGCGCTCAATACAAAAAAGTTGCGACAATTCGCGCAAGTCGTAACGGCTACAAAAAAGTCGCGACGGCGACAAAAAAATCTCAAAAATACGAAAAAGTCGCAAAATGTTCGTTTCCAATCCGTTTTTTTCCCATTCGGGATTTGGATTTGTGGATTAGTAAATCAGCCCCTGAGTCTTGCATTAGATGTCTACACTAGGGGGCAGATTTATCAAAACACGAGTTCGAATCCTGAATGGGAAAAATTCGGATTGGAAACGAAAATTTCTGAAGATCGCAAATATCACGAAAATGCTTCCGAAAAATCGTATTAGTCACGATAATATCGTATTGGCGATCCGAAAGTCACGACATTTTTGTACTGAACGATTGTAAACAGCGACAAAACCAATCCGTTTTTTTTCGCGCTTAAAAATGAACAAGAGTCGAAAAAAGTTGCAAAAGCGCTGAAAAAGTCGTGCAAGGTACGAAAAAGTCGCGGGAATACGATTGGACCGATCAAACGAACGCTCGGAGCGCTCATGGATAAGTAAATGTGCCCCTAAATATAGACTTTAAAAAATGGAACAGAGTATATTTACTTTATATTACAATAGAATCTGTAGGCAAAAGATCTGTGTCATTGAGTCATAATTAGTGTGGTTTGGTGTTGATTAGTGCACCTAGAGATTGTAAGCTCTTTTGGGCAGGGTGCACTTTACCTTTTGTATTGTTACTGGTTGTTTTCTTGTATGTTTAATGTATATGCCCATTTATTGTACAATGCTGCAGAATATGTTGGTATTTTATGAACAGATATTAATTCATATTAATAGAGTTGTGGCTGCTCGATGATACATAAGCCTTATGTGTCATTTTTGATAAATGGAACACAATCATATACTTAAAATTAAAAATAGCCGAAAGTGGGAAAACAGAATTGTTTCTGGATTTGCCCTCAATATTATTATTCAAAATCAAGCAAAACCACAATCAATTAAATTATAAAAATAGTCTATGGGAATTCACAATATAAAAGTAACGTCTTTCTGCAAACTTAAATAAACAGCTGCATAGTGTAACATCTACTTCTAAAGACACTGAGTAATTACAGCATTCATTATAACACACAGAATGTCTGGAAACAATATCTGAATGGTCTTGTTTTTTCTTTTTAATTGCTAAATTTGTCAAAGAAAACACGTTTATATGGTAATTATATGGTACCAGCCCCACACATTTTATATTTCTGGGTTCTATATTCTTCCCCGAGGGTTTTTTAACACTTCCTATAATAACTGTTTTACATTTTCATACATTTTTATATAGAATCCCAAAATGCAACAAACTGACATTTATATATCTAGAAAAAAAATTCCTAAGGATCAATTAGAATTAGGCAAATTTGAGCGCAAAAGAGAACCAACATCCCCCCTCCCAAAAATAATAATTTCAATGGGTTCTCTGACTAAAAGCTGTTTTTGCACAGTAAAAGAAAATATAATTCTAATTAATAGTGATGGGAGAAATAATTTGTCAGGCATGGATTTGCATTAAATTTCCGTGTTTCGCCATTGCCAGATTTTTACATGAAATGGGCATCAAATTTTGCAGCGGAAAAATTTGCCCTACGACAAATAACTGTTGGCGTGTAAAAAAAAATCGTCATTCACGTAAAAAAAAATGCCTCTTGTCAAAAAATACAATTTTGAATTTTACACTCATCATTTTTGCTGTTTCACAAATTTTTCATTGTTTTGCGCGGAAGCGAAACGAGACATATTCGCTCATCACCACTAATCAACTTGTCAGTATGCATTAGTTTAAAATGTTAAATGATTATTTAAAGACAAAAGAGGAGACCTGACTCCTGTTACTTTGATTTAAGAGTCAGACCCAGAGACCAGAATGGGAAGTTCAAACACTGCTTTCGACTTTCAATTACAATTACATATAACTTCACATAACCAAATGTGATTTAATTTTATAATTTTACATTTTTTATTTAAATCATGTCTGCAAAAATGTGGATTTAGCAGTTTATTTTGATCTCACTACAGGTATGGGACCCGTTATCCAAAACGCTCCGGATAAGGGTTTTTCTGTAATTCAGATCTCCTACCTTTAGTCTGGTAAAAAATAATTTAAACAGTAATTAAACCCAATAGGATTGTTCTGCCCCCAATAAGGATTAATTATATCTTAGTTGGGATCAAGTACAGGTACTGTTTTATTATTACAGAGAAAAGGGAATCATTTAACCATGAAATAAACCCAATAGGGCTGTTCTGCCCCCAACAAGGGGTAATTATATCTTAGTTGGGATCAAGTACAGGTACTGTTTTATTATTACAGAGAAAAGGGAATCATTTAACCATTAAATAAACCCAATAGGGCTGTTCTGCCCCCAATAAGGGGTAATTATATCTTAGTTGGGATCAAGTACAGGTACTGTTTTATTATTACAAAGAAAAGGGAATCATTTAACCATTAAATAAACCCAATAGGGCTGTTCTGCCCCCAATAAGGGGTAATTATATCTTAGTTGGGATCAAGTACAGGTACTGTTTTATTATTACAAAGAAAAGGGAATCATTTAACCATTAAATAAACCCAATAGGGCTGTTCTGCCCCCAATAAGGGGTAATTATATCTTAGTTGGGATCAAGTACAGGTACTGTTTTATTATTACAGGGAAAAAGGAAATCATTTTTAAAAATGTGAATTATTTGATTAAAATGGAGTCTATGGGAGATGGCCTTTCCATAATTTGGAACCGGATAAGGGGTCCGTCCACTACCTGTACCTATAAAAATATTATTTAGTAAAATAAAAATCTTTTTTTTTTTTTTTTTAAATGTTGCCAATCTTTCAATGGCAGTGTTGGCTTGACCTTAGGAGAGAGTAGAATTTGAGCCCTGTCACCAGTTTGTAAAAATTAATATAACTTTCACAATTGATTTTCAGACAGCAAACACAAATCCTCATTCTGATCTACAAGTGCTAAACACATATATTCATTGATTGAAGTCCCTTGTGTGTTCATTTACAAATGGTGACAGTAAGACATATAGGAAAGGTTTTGATCTCTGCTATTCATTAGCAGGGTTCAAAGAGCTAAGTATCCCCATTGGTTAATTCCAATCGATGACAATGCAAAGCACCACTAATAAGCTAACCAAAAAAATAATTAATTTGAGGAAATAACCAACACTTCATTATGTTGTCAGTAAGCAATTAACTAGCCCTCTAGCCCTTATCTTTAGGATCTTGTTTTATTCTAGAGATAATGCAACATTTTCTATTGTCTGTGGCACACTAGAGAGCAGAGGGAACTATGCATTCAGAATTGCCATATTCATGGAATTATAAAGATAAATAAATGTACAATGTATATTTATTTTAGGAGACATACTCTGTGATTGTAGATGTTTTTATATAATTTTATAAAATATATACAGTATAATTATCATAATAATAATAATAATAATAATAATACTACATAAGGGAAACAAGATATCTAAGCACATTATCCTGGAATATAAGCCAGTGCATTTGTTATTTTAATAACAAAATCTGTTCTAAACAGGCATGCTTTCTTGTATTACAGGTATGGGACCTGCTATCCAGAATGCTCGGGACCTGGGGCTTTCCGGATAAGGGATCTTTCCGTAATTTGGATCTCCATACCTTAAGTCTGCTAAAAATCATTTAAACATCATTTAAACCCAATAGGATTGTTTTGCCTCCAATAAGGGGTAATTATATCTCAGTTGGGATCAAGTACAGGTACTGTTTTATTATTACAGAGAAAAGGGAATCATTTAACCATGAAATAAACCCAATAGGGCTGTTCTGCCCCCAATAAGGGGTAATTATATCTTAGTTGGGATCAAGTATGGGTACTGTTTTATTATTACAGAGAAAAGGGAATCATTTAACCATTAAATAAACCCAATAGGGCTGTTCTGCCCCCAATAAGGGGTAATTATATCTTAGTTGGGATCAAGTACAGGTACTGTTTTATTATTACAGAGAAAAGGGAATCATTTAACCATGAAATAAACCCAATAGGGCTGTTCTGCCCCCAATAAGGGGTAATTATATCTTAGTTGGGATCAAGTATGGGTACTGTTTTATTATTACAGAGAAAAGGGAATCATTTAACCATTAAATAAACCCAATAGGGCTGTTCTGCCCCCAATAAGGGGTAATTATATCTTAGTTGGGATCAAGTACAGGTACTGTTTTATTATTACAGAGAAAAGGGAATCATTTAACCATTAAATAAACCCAATAGGGCTGTTCTGCCCCAATAAGGGGCAATTATATCTTAGTTGGGATCAAGTACAGGTACTGTTTTATTATTACAGAGAAAAGGGAATCATTTAACCATTAAATAAACCCAATAGGGCTGTTCTGCCCCCAATAAGGGGTAATTATATCTTAGTTGGGATCAAGTACAGGTACCGTTTTATTATTACAGAGAAAAAGGGAATCATTTTTTAAAATTAGAATTATTTGCTTATAATGGAGTCTATGGGAGATGGCCTTCCGTAATTTGGTGCTTTCTGGATAATGGGTTTCCGGATAAGGGGTTCAATACCTGTATAGGATATTTTTTGTGGTTTAGTCATGGGCAGGCCCATTTATCAACATTCTTATTTTCGTGGTTCAACCGTTTTTCAAAAACACAATTAAACTATTTTCCACTAAAACCATAAATGTCTAGTTATTCACCGAATAGAGCATTGACAGCTTTTATTTGGCACATTTTTATATTTGTATTTGTTTTGACGTATAATAAATAGAGAAAAAAAATCTTTTGTTTTTCATGATAATTCGAGTTTTAGTGCAAAAAAAAAAGTTAGTAAAAAGAAAGAAATATTGCACTGAAAACTTTGATTTGAGCAGAAACCATGCACTCCTATATTGATTTAGAGAGTTCCACATATTTGTAGAGACAGCCAGGTCATATACACTATGGGGCACATTTACTAACCCACGAACGGGCCGAATGCGGCCGATTGCGTTTTTTTCGTAATGATCGGTAATTTTGCGATTTTTTTTGGGCATCTTTACGATTTTTCCGTAAAAACGCGAGTTTTTCGGCGTCTTTACGATTTTTGCGTAGAAACGTGAGTTTTTCGGCGTCTTTCCGATTTTTGCGTAAAAAAGTGAATTTTTCGTAGCCATTACGAAAGTTGCGCAAAGTCGCGATTTTTTCGTAGCGTTAAAACTTGCGCGAAATGTCGCGCCTTTTAAGTTTTAACGCTATGAAAAAGGCGCGACTTTGCGCGCAAGTGTTAACGCTACGAAAAAAACGCGACTTTGCGCAACTTTCGTAATGGCTACGAAAAACTCGCGTTTTTACCCAAAAATCGTAAAGACGTCGAAAAACTCGCGTTTTTACGCAAAAATCGTAAAGATGCCGAAAAAAAATCGCAAAAAATACGAAAAAGTCGCAAAATGTTCGTTTCCAATCAGAATTTTTCCAATTCGGATTCAAAATCGTGTCTTAGTAAATCAGCCCCTATGGGAGAGCTGATTAGATTATATCTGAGAGCTTAAAGAATGCAGAGCTCACAACACATATATTCATTTATTTGTACATCTGTGTAATTTAAAAACACAGTATTGGAGTAACACTAAAGAATAACAGGTTATGAAGATACAGGTAGATAGATACAGTATAGAAAAGCATTTTATAACTTTTAGGAATGATCATAAGAAGCTGAAAGCTGGAAAAAAAGAGATGGGAAAAAGTGCCTATGTATTCATCTCCTTAAAATAAGTTCAAATGACATGCCTAATGTGTATCATAAATCATATAGACTATCATGAATCCTCAATTCGTTCAAATGCTATTGTGCAAACTCTTATATATATTAAAAGTTAGTATAAGTTTCTCTTTGGGATCATATATCTTAGCAATAATGACCCCTAATGGGGCTAAAGGAAATGTATGTGAATTCTGACTCCTAAATCCCATAGACTCTAGTGATGAGCGCATCTGTCCCATTTCACTTCGCCAAACCATTTGTGAATCTTTAAAAAGATTTGAGAAACAGCGAAAATGTTGCAGCCCGCTTGATGAAAAAATCCAATAAGCCAATAGCAAAATGCGGAAATTCACTGCAAATCCATGTCTGGCGAATCCCATGTGGAGTTAGAAATGATAGTGCCGAGAATAATTTAAGTATAACAATAGTACCTATAGTCTGCAATGTGGGCAGGACATGGCACCCTTAATATAAGTGTCTGTAATGTTGAAGACCTAAAATTAGGCCACAAAACTCCAGTATACAATTTTTTTTTGGCATAATGGCAATTGAATTCAGTCTATAAGAAAGTTTATACAGATGCCATATAGGGCAGTATGTGAGTTTATTCTTGCTATTGGATTAGCTTTCGTAGGTTCTGTATTTGTGGAAGCTGCTGGACATTACAAGTGGCTCAGTACTGATACAGTTATTTGGAGCTGATTTTATATAAACAGAGAACACAAGATTGAAAAGCACCAATCCAAACTCAGTTTAAACCACTCAACTTTAAAAATGTCCAGGTGGGCCCTGAAATGTTGCTGATAGTTACATGCAATGCCATTCTCCATATAATCTCAATGGCAAATGTATGGGCCTATAATTGCTAGGTTAAGCTTGTAATCCCTTTTGAAATATTGTAATCACTCCAATCCATTTGTACCAAAATAGGTAAAAGGTAGTCCAAGGAGATGTGGCCTGGCTAAACCTAAACTGACCTCTCTAAGTACTTGAGGGTGTATTCTATTAGGGCCCAGGGCCTTATTTGCATTCATTTTGCTTGAGCATTTGAGTACCCTATCCTGTTATCTGTGACTGATTTTAAGATGAGCAATCTACAGTATGTCACTCCAGAGTGGGTCCTAAAATGTAAACTCTTTTACTGCACACACTGAAGTAAAATTCCTTTGTAGCCAAAATATTTCTATTTTAATAGAGCCACACTCTGATACACTTGAGAAATACCAGCCAGGGTTAAATTGTAAAACAATACCCCAAACTATTAACAATACTGAAGCACCATTAAACTCTTTAGTGACAAGACTAAGGTACCATAGGCAACCAATAGTGATGGGCGAAAAAATTTGGCAGGCATGGATTTGTGGCAAATTTCCTCATTTCGCCATTGGCGGATTTTTTCCAAAAATTGTTGCCCACGTCAAAAGTCGTGTGTCGCGCGACGAATTGTCTCTCTTCAAAAGAATTGTCTTGCATGTCAAAAAGAATAGTCACTCATCGAAAGTATTGTCTTGCGCCAAAAAGAATTGTCTCTTGTGCCAAAAAGAATTGTCTCTCGCTTAAAAAAGAATAGTCACTCATCAAAAGTATTGTCTTGCGCCAAAATGAATTTTCTCTTGCTTCAAAAAGAATTGTCTCTTGTGCCAAAAAGAATTGTCTCTCGCTTAAAAAAGAATAGTCACTCATCAAAAGTATTGTCTTGCGCCAAAAAGAATTGTCTCTCGCGTCAAAAAGAATTGTCTCTCACATCAAAAAGAATAGTCACTCATCAAAAGAATTGTTGAGCGAATTGATTCGCTGTTTGGCAAATCTTTTGAAAGATTGGCTAATTTTTCAGCAAAGCGAAACAGGACAGATTTGCTAATCACTAGCAGCCAATACTAGAGGAACAAAAACAAAGAAGCAACTAAGAGAAGCAAATAATTATAGAGGTGCTGGAGTTGAGATGGGAGAACCCTTCCTTTTAGCTACTGTACGTCACAGAGACAAACAGAAAATGGCTAAATAACAGCGCTAAATGTTCAAAGGCAACAGGATCATGTGAATTCTACATATCAAAGCCTTCATTTTACCATTGGGAGTACAGTATAATTTCACATGGCCTTTAAAGAACATACAGGCACACACAGAGCCTTGACTGCTATCAAAGTAAACTATATGTAAGTGCTTTTGGAGTGGTGAAAAACAAAGCTCAAGACTGAACATGTCTCTGTGTCAGTTTCTAGATTCCTTGCTGCTCAAAGAAGCTGTTAATGAAGCTTATGACACGTGATTCTTTGTTGCCATGAGTTTTTCCCAGGAAAATATTTTGTTGACAAAACACTGGAGATAGCTGGGGTTTTAAGTGACAGGAATGACTGTTAATATTGCACTTGGCAATATGATTCATTCCTCATTTTCAGAAAATAATCTTGCAAATTGCCATTTTTTTTTTTAACAGTTTCAGGCATTTTGTTTTCACAATTTTTCCATGAAAAGTCACAAAATAAAAAAAGGTGAAATGCTTCTAAAGCTGTTTAAGAAAACAGTGTTAAAAACCACCAAGCTTCTTCACTACTCAAATGCCAGGCACTTATATTGCAGTGTCACCCACTGTGACCTACAGCACTTACATTTGCCCATTTGTGTCTGTTAGTTACCCTCCCATATAGATTGTAAGCTCTACGGGGCAGGGACCTCCATCATCTTGTGTTTCTGACTCTTATTGCAACTGTATCTTGTATTTATTTGTATTCATTGTTGTACTTTGTATTTATCCATTATCTTAATAACCCCCTGTTTGTATGAATGTATCCTACTGTACAGCGCTGCGTACATAAGTAGCACTTTATAAATAAAGATACATACAATGCCAGGGTACATTTTTGAAAAATCCTGCATGTTTCCTAATCAGTGTAAGAATATCTAATGTCTAAAGGACAAGAAAACCCCCCGAATGAAATAGTTTTTATGAAAAATACAGTATATGCGCTTGCAGAAGATGTCCTGTCTACACTTTGTACAGGTGGCTGAAGCTGAGCATTTGGAGTATGTCATATCCGTGGCTACTTTTTGCATGCAAATACATTGAGGCCTATGGGTGTTTTATTGCAGCATCTTTTTCATGGCATATTTTTAAAAAATATATACTGATGGCAAAATGCGGAATTTCGCCCTGAATCCATACCTGGAAAAAAATTATATATATATATTACTCATCACTATTGATGATTCTAAATGTTTTCTTAGTATTACGTTATAGTTAATTGCCCATCACACATCAGGTTTCCTTGGTGACACGCAATCTAGCTCTAAATTGACCTGATGTAATGCTCGTATTTTGGATTGTTCCTCTCACTGTGCCAGTATTGAATAAACTAGCTGTAAGCAAACTGACAGATCCACTGCTATTGGCAGTTTAAAAATGGCTTCTCGCTTTACCTTATCACATCACGCATGAGCTGGTAACAAATCAGGGTTAGTGGGCGGAGCATAAACATGCTTATGTAAAAATGCTTTCTTAGTGGTGAATGGCATGGCAGGAAACCATGTGATAGGGCAAACAGTTTAGCACGCGCTCATTCTTGATGGAAAATATTAAGCAATGTAATTTTCATGACTAATTTAAAGAAATGATACATCATTCCCATCAGTCCCTGCCCCAGTGGAGCTTACAATCTAAGGGCTCTATCACATTGGCACAGACATTAGTATCAATTTTATCAGCAGCCATATTACATGTCTGTATGCTTTTTGGAGTGTAGGAGGAGAGTGGAAACCCACCCCATGAGTAGAACATACAAACCCCTTGTAGATATTTTTCTGGATGGGATTAAATGTAGGACCCAGCACTGCAAAGACAATAACACAGCTTTATACGTGCATGGTTGATTTTACACTATTTTGTGAGGTGTACCCCTTCCTGATCTATCTGCAAAATAGGAATTTCCTGTGGGTGAAAACTAATTTTCTGAATGTAATACCAGGAAAGTGGATAAATATTTACTAGCAAAGCAATGCATAATCATTTCAAATAGTGATGAGCAAATTTTTTTGCCAGGTTTTGCTGTGTCCTTACACTCCAATGGGTGAAAAAAAGTCACACGGTATAATATTTTTCTGTGGTAAAATAAAAAGCTGCACAAAAAAAATTGCCATTGACTTCAATGTAATTTGAGACTTTTTGCAAATGTTTTTGCTAAGCGAAATGGAACAGATTCACTCATCACTACAAATTAAGGGGCACTTTTACTAAGCAATTTTGAGAAAGTTGTTTTTTTTTCCCCTGAGTTTTACGAATGGGTTTTCGTCAGTCCATTTTTCCAATAATGTTTCTCGAAAAATTCAAGTTTTTCAAAAATAATTTGTGATTTATTAATGTTTAGTAAACTTTTTTTGGCAAAAAAAAAATCAGGAGGTTTGATCTGTCAAGTAACATTGAGTCCTATGGAGGCTTAGGGGTTGATTTACTAAGACACGAATTCGAATCCGAATTGGAAAAATTCTGATTGGAAAACGAACATTTTGCGACTTTTTCGTATTTTTTGCGATTTTTTTCGCCGCCTTTACGACTTTTCAGAAATTGTCGCGACTTTTTCGTAACCAATACGACTTGTGCGAAAAGTCGAGAATTTTTCGTTGCCATTACAATTCGCTCGTATCTTGTCGCGACTTTTTCGTATTGAGCGCTCGTAAGCAGCGGGCAAAACTTTCAGACTTAGCATGATTTTGGAAGCCTCCCATAGGACTCAATGGCACCCTGCAGCTCCAACCTGGCCCAAGGAAAGTCTCCCATAGGACTCAATGGCACTCTGCAGCTCCAACCCGGCCCAAGGAAAGTCTCCCATAGGGCTCAATGGCACTCTGCAGCTCCAACCCGGCCCAAGGAAAGTCTCCCATAGGGCTCAATGGCACTCTGCAGCTCCAACCTGGCCCAAGGAAAGCCTCCCATAGGGCTCAATGGCACTCTGCAGCTCCAACCCGGCCCAAGGAAAGTCTCCCATAGGGCTCAATGGCACTCTGCAGCTCCAACCTGGCCCAAGGAAAGTCTCCCATAGGGCTCAATGGCACTCTGCAGCTCCAACCCGGCCCAAGGAAAGTCTCCCATAGGGCTCAATGGCACTCTGCAGCTCCAACACGGCCCAAGGAAAGTCTCCCATAGGGCTCAATGGCACCCTGCAGCTCCAACCTGGCCCAAGGAAAGTCACCTAAAGCTTGAATGAATCCGAATCTTTCGAACTCGGCGCAAAAGCTGCGAAAAAGTCGCAACTTTTCGCGCAATTCATAACGGCTACAAAAAAGTCGCGACATTTTGCAAAACATTCGGAATGGCTACGAAAAAGTCGCGACAATTTTCCGAAAATTTGCAAAATACCGATCATTACGAAAAAAACGCATTTGGACGCCGTCAGAACGTTCGTGGGTAAGTAAATGTGCCCCTTAGAATAGTAGAGGAATAGAATAGTCAGTGTCTTTGACTCATTTTCAAAGGGAAGTTAGTCACCTCATTGTTTTCTATTTCACCCAGTTTCAAGTGAAACTTAATTACATTATTGTTTTCCAATAATGAGCAATTTCTGGAACAATTTCTGTTGGGGAAAATAAAGAGAATTCATGGAAACGAACGTCTGTTTAAACTCAAAGTTTTAACAATACTTAATTTCCCAAATTTCCATAAGACCAATAACAGCATTATCGTGACCTTTTACAAATACAACAATGATCAAGTTTAATTCAAATTTATACCATGTCGAGCTTATATGACTATATGAAAAAAAATGGATTTTAGTAAAACGACCTCGTAATTTACAAACTAAAACTTGAAGTTCATTCTTTTACATTTTTAAAATGATAAGCTGTATTTACACTGGTTTTTTTTATCCATTTCATAATAGTAAGCATTTTAAAATCCTATTGAACACAAAGGTAGGGGCTTGATATTTGCCACTGGCCATATTGGCATGATACCACCTTTTCCCATAATTTGATGTATGATGGATGCAGTAATATTTACTTTAAGAGACCATCTGTGATGTGTTTTAATACATTGCAACAGAATGCAATAAAATTTTGGCTGGTAGCATGAATCCATAGAAACACAGTGTTTATGACATTTGTACAGTGGTAGAGTTAGTCATGCCAATAAAGAATAAGCAAAAAAGCAATTTGAAGCAAAACACTGGCCAGAGCATCTCAATGGTTGCCTGAAGCCGGGAAACAAAATAAGCAGAAGAAAAGTCAGTAAAAATACAAAATAAAATGAACCCAAACACCTATCATTATGAATGCTGCCTTAATGCAATTTTTTCATACCACAATTAAGGTACAACAATGGTTATTCACAATGACAAATGCAGTGTGCAAAGTGCAATTTTGGATGCAAATACAAAGAAGCGGATGCACCAACATCAAATGCAACTTTTCTAAGCAGTTATATAAAATAATATGATGAGCATTTCTATTAATCTATTATTTGTTGGTTTGTTGTGGTATTTCCTTCAGTATACCACCATAGAACACTACAGTAAATTAAAACCACAAAATTGGGCAATCAATTTACAATCAGTGCAAAAAAGATAAACACACGTCGGTTATAGCAAATACTGATCATACAGGCAGCTGATATATATTGATATATTTACACACGGGAATGGGATCCATTATCCGGAAACCCATTATCCAGAAAGCTCTGCATTATGGAAAGCCCATCTCCCATAGACTCCATTTTAATCAAATCATTCAGAATTTTCAAAATTATAATGTAATTGATACAAAAGATATAATTAATCCTTATTGGAGCCAAACCATTCCTATTGGGTTTATTTAATGTTTTATTGATTTATTTAGTAGAATTAAAGTATGGAGATCCAAATTCTGGAAAAACGGAAAGTTACTAGTGATGAGCGAATCTGTCCCATTTCACGAAACGCCAAATGTTGCGCATCAAAAAAATTGATGCGGGCAACAATTTTTTGACACACACTGAATTTTTCTGCAATTAATTTTGTCGCCCATTTTGCAAAAAAAAGATTGTGGTGAAATTATCCCTGGCGAATTATTTTGCCCATCATTAATAGTCACCTAATAGTTCAAGGTCTTACTAATGGGCAGATTTGTCAAAATATGAGATTAAAGCTCTTCCCTGTCCATTTTAGCCACCATTATTCTTAATGTAAAGACCCTAGGAAAACAGGTTTACAAATGGCGCCAACAATAGTTTTGTAGGATATAAAGGTATGGGACGTATTATTCTGAGTGCTTGGGACCGGGGGTTTTCCAGAAAAGAAATTTCTTTTTCTCAAGATTTAGAAATAAAAAAAATACAATTCAGATTTTTTACAAAATTGGCAAAAAAGCCAATAGGAGGCGTATTTTTTCAATTCAAATTTATAAAAATATATATATATAGATTTAGTATTGAAAAGGAATAGTAAAATGTGATTATAGCAGGATTGATTTTCTTCTTG
Organism: Xenopus tropicalis; assembly: GCF_000004195.4. Taxonomy (NCBI): domain Eukaryota; kingdom Metazoa; phylum Chordata; class Amphibia; order Anura; family Pipidae; genus Xenopus; species Xenopus tropicalis. The sequence goes on from NC_030678.2 coordinate 19,457,142, forward strand.
CAATTTCATTTTTCAGAATTGGGCACATTTGTAAAATAATCCAATTCAGGTTTTTATAGCAATTCCAGTTTCTTGCTCTAAATGCACAAATTTGAAATTTCAAGATTTATTAAGCATATAAAAAACTTTTGCAAAAATTTGGCATCTAAAAACTAGTAAGTTTATGTAAATAGGAGTTGTCCTAGCAAAATCCAAAAGATTTTTTCAATATTTTCGAGTATTTTTGAAAATTGGTAGACCCATTAAAAATTAGTCAATTTTTTTTATTTCGAAAGCTCAAATTTGATAAACAGGCCTCTAAACCCTTTGCCAATATGTATGTAATAGAGAAAAATATACTCGATTTAGTTATGTTTTTCAAAAATTTAGAAAATCTTCCACCCCAGTATGTGTGTGTGTATATATGATTGTTCAGGTAAAAGGAGTTGCCTTTTTAGTTATAGCAATATACATACAGCACAAAAGGCTGAACTATAGCTGAGGCACACATATAAATAAGAATTGCAATAAAATGAGTAGACAGTAGGGATGGATACATAATTCTGTTTGTAAATACTTAATTCTATTGGTAATAAACAAAATCCAAATATCAGTGCTGCACTGTTTATATAGCAACATTAGGGGGTGAGTAAATCACATTTTTAAGATGTTCATGATACTTATTACAAGAGAATTAGAGTGTATAATTAAGATAATTACCATATTACATTTAAATGAGGATCTAGATTAAGCTATCTTTAGATTTATCAATGGCCCTTACAGTTTTGTTAATAGGATTTTGCACATGAGAGGTTTTGTCCTTAATTTAGCTAGTATGGTATCAATTAATTACTGCGGGGAGGGTTTTAATAGGTAAGCTCAAAAATGATTTAACTATAACATAATTGTTGTCCTCTGTGCTCTAACATCAGTTAGGAATTCAAGGAATCTTATAAGTTCATTTTGTTTCCCCTCTTGAGTATGTAACTGAAATCCCATTGGCATGGATCATTGGCTGTAAATATGAAATGAGGCAGCAGAGATCTTTGTTGGGAAAAAGAAATAATGAGCAGACTCTTTATATTCTGCATAATTTAAAAATGAGCACAGGTATAAGGCCTGTTATCCAGAATGCTCAAGACCTGGGCCTTTCCGGATAAGGGGTCTTTCAGTAATTTGGATCTCCATGCCTTATGTCTACTAAATAATCATTTAAACATCATTTAAACCCAAAAGGATTGTTTTGCCTCCAATAAGGGGTAATTATATCTTAGTTGGGATCAAGTACAGGTACTGTTTTATTATTACAGAGAAAAGGGAATCATTTAACCATTAAATAAACCCAATAGGGCTGTTCTGCCCCCAATAAGGGGTAATTATATCTTAGTTGGGATCAAGTACAGGTACTGTTTTATTATTACAGAGAAAAGGGAATCATTTAACCATTAAATAAACCCAATAGGGCTGTTCTGCCCCCAATAAGGGGTAATTATATCTTAGTTGGGATCAAGTACAGGTACTGTTTTATTATTATAGAGAAAAGAGAATCATTTAACCATTAAATAAACCCAATAGGGCTGTTCTGCCCCCAATAAGGGGTAATTATATCTTAGTTGGGATAAAGGACAGGTACTGTTTTATTATTATAAAGAAAAGGGAATAATTTAACCATTAAATAAACCCAATAGGACTGTTCTGCCCCCAATAAGGGGTAATTATATCTTAGTTGGGATCAAGTACAAGGTACTGTTTTATTATTACTGAGAAAAAGAAAATCATTTTTAAAAATTAGAATTATTTCCTTATAATGGAGTCTATGGGAGACAGGCTTTCCGTAATTCAGAACTTTCTGGATAACAGGTTTCTGGATAAGGGATCCCATACCTGTAATTATAGGAGAATTTAAAGATACACCAAACTCTTTTATCTTGTTACCATACACGGCAGTGATCCATGTGATATGCTTTGTAGGAAAGCCACAAAGGCTCAAGCCTATGGCAGCAGGATTTTTGAGAAGTTTTGCAAATAAAAAACACTGTTGTGAGAAAAGCTATTGCGTTTTGCAGAGATTACGGGACACATTTGCTAAAAAAAAAAAATTTCTGGCTTTGTAAGCCATTTAAACTTGACATGGTATAAATTCGAATTTAACTCGATCATTGCTGTTTTCATAAAATGTCACAATAATGCTTGAATTGTTTGTACAAAAATTTCAAGTTTACATTAAAAAATCCAGAATTTTTCGAGTTGAAAGTATTTTTAAAACTCGAAAAATTTGAGTTGAAACAGACGTTCGTTTCCGTAATTCCTCTTTATTTTTCCCAAACAGGAATTGCTCCAGCAGCCATTTTAGGACCATTAGCTCTTGTGTTCAAGTTTCACTCGAAACTGTGTGAAAATGAAATGATGAGATTAAATTTCCCTTGAAAACGTGTGAAACTGAAAACAGTGAGGGGATTAAGTTCCCCTTGAAGATGGATAAAACTGAAAACAATTAGGGGATTCTATTACTATTCTAAGCCTCCCTAGGGCTCAATGGTAGTTGACAGATCAAACCTGCCATTTTATATATATATATTTTTTTTTTTTTACAAAAAATAACCAAACATGAATAAATCACAAATTATGGGAGGTTTTATTTTCGAAAAATAATTTTTTGGGGAACAATAATGAAAAAATCGAGTTCTGGTGAAAACCCATTCATGAATCTCAAAATTATCTAGAAGTAAGAAAAAAATCTGACTTTATCTCAAAATTGCTTAGTAAATGTGCCCCTAAGTGTTTTTAGCCTAGGGATCTTCATGCAGTTTATACTTTTGTAGGCAAATTGAGTCATTTTCTATGGAGAAATTTTAAAATTCTTTATTAAAGTTAGCTTTCCTCTTGAATTCAGTCCCTTTCAGGTTTCTTTAAGATGGGATAATTTGCTTTTGCTACAACAACTAACAAAGGGTGGAAGAATAAACAGGGTTTAGGGCCAATATTTGTCTTTTATTGCACACCTACCACATACCATTTGTAAGGGGGTTAGGTGACAATTTGGTCTTATGCCGACTTTTTTTTTTTTTTACACCCACAACTTTTCTCTCCAAATACATTACAGTCAATGGGAGTTTTTTTTCTGCAAATTTGTCATGGCAGTTTAAAAAAGTTTGCTGATGGCGAAATGCTGAAAGTCACCATGATTCCATGCCTGGAAACATATTTGGTCATAATCAATATCCAAAAAAACACCCTCCTCCATGTCTTTTTTTTAATATCCAGCCCCAGGGACACTTACTCAGGGACTTAAAAATTGCCTTTCAATTGGAGTGTAGCTTAAACTGGAGCTTGAGTTAAAGTTTAAGGTAAGCCCGAAGGTGGCCCCTTGGGTGAAGCAACTACAAGTAGGTACAAAAAGTAAAATTATAAGACAGGTACCACTTTCCATTTATGAACATGTTTTAAAAAATAAAAATTAGGTTTACAATCTTTGCTTATAGAATGCATGTTGTTTAGTTTGGTAAACAACAAATATTAACACAATATGAATGTTAGTAATGGCAGGAAAGACCTAAATGCCATTTAATTCAGAGATGGGCATATGTGTTAAGGAATGAGATGAGGCCTGGGATTATAGGTGGGGTTTTGCTGTTCCAGGCAGGAAATTGTAATTACAAATAATTTATTTAAGTTAAGTGAAATAATGCCTATAGAGCAGAGAAAAGTTTTAGAAGGTCATGGAAGTCTGGGTTCCACAGTCATGTTAGAGGTGGAGACGGGTGATATTGAGAACATGGTGTATGGATTGTTTCTAATGAAAACTAAGCTCAGCATGGTGTTGTTTGATGTATAGTTGAAGTACAGTTCCTTGAAGGCAAACAGGTGTTAGACAACAGCAACTGGATATCTATAACATTTGCATTCAGGCCAAGATATATATTTATATTACAGCCATAAAGCAAATCCAAAAAAAGAATTGGCTGTGAAAAAGGACATTCGGAAATGCAATGTATGATGAAAGGTTTATGGAAAAACATTCCAATACCTGTAGTAAAAAAAAAATCTAACAACATAATCTGATCAGGTTCATTAAGGCTGTAGGGCAAAAACACAGCTGCAAATAAGAACAGGTTCTATGTTAACATTTCTATTGCCCTAAAGTCTGCTATTCTGCTGCAGGCATGTATTCCAAATGAATAAAAATACAATGTAAATTATTTCGATTTACAATAGTTATTTGTTGTGCTACAACAAATGTGTGTAAAGGAATGAAAGACACAACCTTCAAAGCCCTTCATTCCTCTGCTCCTCACTACATCTCTTCCCTTGTATCTCCGTACGTTCCTGGCCGACTCCTTCGTTCCTCTCAGAGCAACCGCTTGGTTGCGCCCCCCACTACCTCTGCTGTTTTCCATCCTAAACCCTTCTGCCTTGCTGCTCCTTATATATGGAATGTCATCTCTGAATTCCTATGGACAGGATCAGACTACCTCTTCCACTTCCACCTCAACTGGGAACTAACACTTATTTTACAGTGTCAACCAATGTAACCTCACTTAATACCTCCTATTTGTGTCTGTAAGTTACCCTCCCTTTAGATTGTAAGCTCTACGGGGCAGGTACATCCATCCTCTTGTATCTTGCTAGCTCTGTGGAAATTTTTAATGCAACTGTACTTTTTATTTGTATGCATTATTGTACTTATATTTCTTTATCTTTTATTTTAATGCCGCTAGTGATGGGCGAAAAGTTTCGCCAGGCATGGATTCGCGGCGAATTTCCGCGTTTCGCCATTGGCGGATTGTTTCGCGAAACGGATGAAAAATTTCGCCGCGGAAAAATTTGCCGCACGTCCAAAAATTGTCACCGGCGTCAAAAAAGAATAGTCGCGGGCGACGAAACAAGAGCCGCGGCCGACGAAACAAGAGCCGCGGCCGACGAAACAAGAGCCGCGCGCGACGAAACAAGAGCTGCGGGCGACGAAACAAGAGCTGCGGGCGACGAAACAAGAGCTGCGGGCGACGAAACAAGAGCTGCGGGCGACGAAACAAGAGCCGCGCGACAAAACAATAGCCGCGGGCGACGAAACAAGAGCCACGCGACGAAACAAGAGCCGCGGGCGATGAAATAATAGCCGCGCGACAAAACAATAGCCGCGGGAGACAAAACAATAGTCGCGCGACAAAATAATAGCCGCGGGCGAAATTTCACGGATCTTTTCAAAGATTCGCGAATTTTTCGGCGAAGCGAAACGGAACAGATTCGCTCATCACTAAATGCCGCCCTACTTGTTTTCAACCATAATAATTTTTTAAAAAAAGGAATATAATTGTAAAGTTCACTTAACAGTTATGCTAAGGGGCACATTTACTAATCCACGAACGTCCGAACGTCCGAATGCGTTTTTTTCGTAATGATCGGTATTTTTGCGATTTTTTTCGTCGCCGTCCTGATTATTTCATATTTTGCACAACTTTTTAGTCGCTGTTACGACTTTATCGTATATTTTCCGCGACTTTTTCACCGCCGTCACGAAAAATTCGGATTGGTTTTTTCGCCATTTACAATTGCTTAATATGAAAAAATTGCGACGGCGACGGAAAAATCACGCAAAATACGATAAAGTCGTGACGGCGACGAAAAATTGCGCAAAATACGGAAAAATCGCGACGAAAAAAAAAATCGCAAAATTTTTGTTTCCAATCCGATTTTTTTCCCATTCGGGATTCCGATTCGAGGATTAGTAAATGTGCCCCTAAGTATGCTAAAGGACAAAAATTGTTTACGTTATGTGTCTTAATAATTGTTTCAATTTAGAAACAGTTAATTTATGTAATTGTAAACAATATTTCAAAATGTACCTTCAAATATGTTACAATTTTTTATCTTTAGCAAAGTCAGACTTTCATTGCTAGCAAATGTCAAATAATTAGTTGAATTCAACCTTTATTGGCTCTGTGATGGCCTTGATAAGATACTCAATATGTTTTCATTTTATAATATTACAACAGATTTATAAGGTCAGTGAAAATATACACATTATATCTCCAGTTAAAAAAGTTCAAGTTGTCAAAAATATTTCCCATATTACAACTTTCCTAAGTAGCAATTGTATGAAAGGTCAGTATAAAAAAATCACATATTATCAGTAAAAATTTAAGATTGTCAGATGCTTTTTTCCAATCTTTAATTTTTTTTCTAGTAAAAATATGTAAATAAAAAAAAATTGGCTCTTATTGCACAAAACTTTTTATGTCTTTTTTGGTCTGTAGGATTAAAAAAGCTCAAAAGCTGAAGAAAATTATCTGGAGAAAAAAATGGGGAAATATTTTGATAAATAAGCCAGGTAAAATGTTTTAAATGTGTGCAAAGTGACATACTTTTCTGGGATTTTTCCAGGTGTGGATTAACAGTGAATTTCCATGTTTTGCTCTTTGGAGAATTGTTTTGCAAAACTTTTGCTAAAATTTACCACAGGGAAAAATGTGTTGCAGGTGCACAAAAAAAGTTGCAGGCGCATCAAAATGGGCTTGGTCACAGCAAATAAAAGACATGGGCGACAAATTGTGCAACAAATTTCCTTGTTGCAGATTTGATCAACACTACCTGGGACGTTTTATTTCGGAAATTTACAGGAAAAAATATCTTTGCCTTCATTTTGTACAATAATCAGTAAGTAGTGATTGGCGAAATAATTCGGCAGGTGGATTTTTTTCACAAAAGGGGTGACAAAATTCGGGCATGTCAAAAAATGTCAATAAAGTTTTGTGCAGTGTTTTTTTTTTGACACACACAACAATTTTTTTTTTATGCGCAAAATTTTCACCTGGTTGGTGGGAGATAAGGGGGCCGATATCGGCATAGACCTTCAATGAGGTGACCAAGCACTGGTAAACCTATTGTACTGAACCAATAGATAGGGGTGTTTCTACCTGCATATCTGACAATTCACCTCTGAATGATCGAGCTATCATAATTGTAACCTGTATGGCCATCGTTAAGAATTATAACTACCAAAATATAAAGACCATTTGATTTTTTTTTTACTAGAGATGGATTGTGAAAAAAGTAAATATTTTTATGTCCTGGTAACATTTCCCAGAACTTAGGTCAGCATCTTACTGTTTTATAATAATCTGGAAACAACATGAAAGAGGGAAGAGCCACTTGCTGTAAATTTATGGGTCTGGCTTTGCTGATGGCATGACAAAAACTAAGGGGCAGATTTAGAATCTAATGAAAAAAATCATGGAAGGAATACAAAAATGAAATAAATTCTCGGAAAAACTCCCAAACCTAGAATTAAATAAAGATTTTACAATTTGCAAAGGACAGCTCCTATTGACTTCTATATTACCCGGCCAATTCTCAGATGGCGTCGTTTTGTATTAGAAGTAGGGGGCCAAAAAACAGCAGGGTTTACAGAGCCATATAATCTAAGCTAAAAAAAAGTATATAGAGAAATATACAAATCTTTTTTTGTGTATGCATTAACCTAAAATATGGTATGTGCAATTCTACAGGCCACATTTACTTTTTTTTTTTTTTTAATTAAAGATTTTTATTCATTTTTCTTTACATGTAATGTACAACAAGAAGACAATGGGGTAAAAGATTTGAAAGAGGTGATAGAGGTAGGTGGGAGGAGGGGGAGGGGGGGTTCCATGCCTGGTAGTAAAGTCTCTTTATTGCTGAGTTGGTTCTTGCCCTTCTGTTCTTTTTCCTTTTCGGTTAGTGCGGGGAGGTTGTTGTGGGTGCAGTCCGTTATGTGTGGTTCCATGACTTTTGTTTATTTGGTTGTTGGGTTAAGTGATGCTCATGTGTGTTTTGATCCAAGTTCACCATATATGGTGAGTGATCTTATCCTTGTTTGTTGTTTTCGCAGAGTGTTGTGATGCTTGTTGCTCATAGATGAGGTTGGAGTCCGTGAGGTAGATTAAGTCTTCTTTGGTTGGAATAGTGCTTGTTTTCCAAAGTCTAGGAATTAGTAGTCTGGCTGAGGTTATGATGTGAAACGTGAGCTTTTGTAGGTCTTGGGGTAAGTCCTGGATCCCATGGTTAAGGAGCGCTAGTGGTGCGGTCAGCGGGATGTGCAGGTTTGTTGTATCATATAGGAGTTGTGAGACTGCTGTCCAAAAGGGAGCAATGTTAGGGCATTCCCACCATATGTGTATTAGCGTCCCTTTTCCGGTATTGCATCTCCAACAGTTTGGGGAGGACATTGGGTATATCTGGTGAAGGATTGAGGGTGTTTTGTACCATCTGTAGAGAATTTTTCTCTGGTTTTCTATGTGATTGGTACATTTGGAGTATTTATAGGCTGCGTTGGCTGCTTGGAGCCACTGTGTTTGGGTGAATGTTGCTTTTAGGTCTTTTTCCCATTTTTGGATGTGTAATGGTTTTTCGTCGTCTTTGTGGGATAGTAATATTTGGTATATTTTGGATAGTCCTTTCTTTTTGCCTGCTTTGGTGAAGCACCACTTCTCGTATTCAGTTGCTCCTGCTTTGATTCCTGTTATTTCTGTTGAATCTCTGATTGTTTTGGCTAAAGGTTCGAGGACTATGTTGTAAATTAGTGGGGAGAGAGGGCAGCCTTGTCTTGTCCCATTGGTTATCTGGAATGGGTTGGAGAGAAATCCCATGTTGGTAACTTGTGCTGTGGGTTTGGAGTACAGTGTTGATATTGCATGTAGTATGTTTCCTTGGAGTCCGAAGGCTTTAAGAGTATTTGTCATGTATTGCCAGTGGACTCTATCAAAGGCCTTTTCGGCATCGAGGGCCAGTAATATTACAGGCATTTTTTAGTGGTTGGCTTTTTCTATTAGTGATAGCAATTTTCTAGTGTTGTCTAGTCCTTGTCTGCCTTTTGTAAACCCTGATTGGTCCTGATGAATTATTGTGGGTAATATCTTTTATTCTGTTTGCTAATATTTTTGCATAGATCTTTAGGTCACAGTTAAGTAGAGAAATAGGGCGAAAGTTTGAGCATTGTGTGGGGGGTTTCCCTGGTTTAGGTATAGTGGTTATAGTAGCTTTTAGCATCTCTTCTGGAAAGTTTCCTTGTTGAAAAATTTGGTTGAAAAGCTGGGTCAGGTGCGGGAGTAGGATTGCTTGGAATTTTTTATAGTATATAGTAGGGAGTCCGTCCGGGCCTGGTGCTTTCCCTGGTGGGGTTGTATTTATTGCTGTTTGTATTTCCATTGGCTGTATGGGGGTATTTAGGAGGTCAAGGTGGTCTTGGGATATTTGTGGTAGTTTGGCTTTGAGGAGAAAGGTTTGTATTCCTTGTTGTAGTGGTTGTGGAGTGTTTGGGTCTTTTTCCAAATTGTATAAAGTTGAGTAGTATGTAGCAAAGGCGTCTGCAATTGCTTTAGGGTTTGTGATTTTTTTCCCCTGTGTTGTCCAGTATGTGGTCTATGGATTGGGATTGTTGTTTTTTCTGTAGAATTTTTGCTAGGAGTTTGGAGGCTTTGTTTCCTTTTGTATAGTAGTTTAGTCTCAGTTTTCGTAGTTGGAAGTTTATTTTGGTTAGTTCTAGTTCGTGAATTTTTCCCTTTATGGATCTGATTAGTTTTGTTGTCTGAGGCTTGGGTTGTGCTTTATTTTGTTTTTCCAATTCATTTAGTTGTTTGGTAAGGTCTTGCATTGTTTGTTCCCTTTGTTTTTTGTTCAGGGATGCGGTTTTGATAAGTTGGCCCCTTATAACGGCTTTGTGTGCGCACCATAGAGTAGGTTGCGAGATGTCAGGGGTTGAGTTCAGTGAAAAATATTCTTTTAATATTTGGCTGCATTCTTGTACTGTACTACTGTATTATTGTTTAGTAAAGATTCGTTTAGTCTCCAGTGTGAGGTTGAGGGATTTGTTTGGCTGAGTTTGGTGGAGATTGTGACTGGAGCATGGTCCGTCCAGGTTCTTGTTCCAATGTGTGCTTTAGTTAAGTGTTGGAGTGTGGTTTTGTCGACAAATATATAGTCTATTCTCGAATATCTTGCGTGTGGATAGGAGAAGTATGTGAAGTCTTTTTCTTTAGGGTTGCATTCTCTCCATGCGTCGTATAAGGCGTGGTGTTTTAGGTGTTTCTTTAGATTTAGAGCATGGGTGGAGGTTTCTGGTCTTACGTTTTTTTGTTTTTCTGATTTTGTATCTACTTGGTGTTGCAGAGGTATATTAAAGTCTCCTCCTATTATTGTGCGTCCTTGTTTTAATTTGTTTAGCTCTTTAAAGAATTTCCGGTAGAATGTTGACTGTTTTGTTGTTGGGGCATATACTGAGGCTATTGTGTAGTTTTGACCTTGTATTTGCACTAATATAATAAGGTATCTGCCTTCCGGATAAGGGTGTTCTTTGGTTATTTGTGGAGTCAATGTCTTGTGGAACCAGATTGCTACTCCCTTTTTTTTTATGGAACTATTTGCATAGATTTGGTTGGTGTATTCTTTATTTATGAGTCTGGTGGGTTGCCCTGTTATTAAGTGAGTCTCTTGGATGCATAATATTTTCGGTTTTTCTCGTTTGGCCCAGTGTATGAGTTGGGATCTCTTGTTGGGGCTGTTCAAGCCATTTACATTTAAGGTAGTTATTGTAGATGCCATGATTGTGAGTTACTTGTGGTGCATAGGTTGTACTCACCGACCTTGGGTATGCTGGTCTGCCGCGGTTCTGGGGTGTGTTGGCTGTTAGTAGTTTCTTTATGCTCACTGCCATTGGGTTCCTTGTTGTCGGCAAAGTTGGAGGTGCTGGTATAAGCATGGAGGGGGGGGGGGTGGAGGGAGTAGGAAGGGTAGGTAGAGTGGAGGGGGTTAAAAGTAAAAGAAACATGTTAGTAAAACATTTGAACATATTTACAACAATACTTCTCCGGTATCGTATAGTGTGGCTCGATTTTGACCAGTTCCTGATTGCAGACATTGATTTTTGCTTTGTGTCTGAAGTTATTCACTGGTTTTCTCAAGCCAAGGTGGGGGGTGCGACTAATAGTCTTTTAAATGCTGGTGCAGGGGAGGATAGCGTAAGTGGTATCCTTCTGGGGTCAAATCTTTGTTCTGTGAACATTAGAGGTTTGTGTTGAGATTCAAGTGTTTTCGTTGTTTTCTTGGTCTGCCTGCTCTAGTAGTGTGCTTATGGTTGGGGCCCTCTTGTGGCTGTTTTTGACAGTCTGCCACTCTTGTTGAAGTCTTTGCTTTTATGGTGGTTGTTTTTGCGGTGTTTCTTGCGGAGGTAATAGTGACCACTGTTTCAATAGATGGTTCCCTTGCTGTGGTGTATCCATTATGTATGGTGTGTCTTTATACACTACTCTTAGCTTTACTGGGAATAGCCATCTGTATGGTATGTCTACCTCTCTCAGTATTGCTGTTACTTGTGCAAAGTCTTTGCGTTTTTTCATAGTGTGTGCAGACAGATCAGGGTAGCATTGGAGTGTGGCATATTTGTCTGGTAATTCTTGTTTATTGCGGAAGACGTTTAATGTTAATTCTTTTACATGGTAGAAATGAAGTCTTAATATGACTTCTCTGGGTGCACCGGGGGGTGCATTTTTATTGCGGGGTAGTCTGTGGGCTCTGTCCACTAGCATGTGTTCAGGTTTTACTTGTGGTAGTAAAGTTTGGAGCATTTCAGTGAGGTAGTGGTTTAACTCCTCCATTTTTATTTGCTCCGGTACTCCTCTTATTCTGAGGTTATTTCTCCTGTTTCTGTCCTCTATGTCGGCCAGTTTGTTTGTTAGATTGTTTACTTCGCTTTCTAATGTGCTGTTTGCATCTATGAGCTCATTATGGGAGCTTACAAGTTCTGCCATTTTATTTTCCAGGTGGTCGGTGCGGCCTTCTAGCTGCCTAACCTCATGGTTAAGTTCCGCCATTGCGTTTTTAAAGTCGGCCTGGATGTCCGATCTAAGTGAGGTAAGTAAGTCTTTTAGCACAGGCAGAGTGATATTGGGTTGTGTATTTGTGGTCGCTAAGCTTTGCGCCACTGTACCTGTACCCTCTGTGGTGCGCACGGACTGCTACTGTTGGAGTCGGCGCCATCTTGGGATGAGGAGTATGCGTCTGCTTGCGAACCTGTTTTCGGGTAAAATGCTGTCATTTTCATCGGTGACGCTTTTTTTTTTGCTTTGCCCATATTGTGGGTCGGGTAGAGGTTGTTTGGTGTGTGTTGCCCGTAATTTAGGCTTTGCCCCAAGTGTTTAAAAGCTTCCCCTGCACGGAGCTCTTTTAGGAGACGTCTAGTCACATCGGGTGTTGGCTCCGCCCCACAGGCCACATTTACTTTTATAAGTGCTGTGTTTAAAATGCAATTTCAGGTACAAACCCGCATGTTTGATGATCCCTTATATGTGTCTGGGTCTATACAGATAAATCCAGTAGTACCGAAACAAAGTGTCAGCATAGGACCCCTGCTTCACCACAAAACTTCAGGAACAGGTTTAAACAGGTTTAAAAACCACAAGATTTTGTTGAGATGTTTTCAAGTCAATGGGAAGACAGTAGTGATGAGCGAATCTGTCCCGTTTCGCTTCGCCATGAAATTCGCAAAATGGCAAGAAAATTCGAAACACATTTTTCGCACAATTTTTTTTTTGTCGCCTGTGTCTTTTTTGATGCGCGACAAAAAATTTCTGCGCAATAAATTTTTCCGCGGTGAATTTTCACGCTGTGAATCCGTACCTGGCGAAAAAAAAACACATCACTAGAAGGCACAATTACACTGCAAATTTACAAGCCGTTTTAAGCGTTGCAATAAAATATACATTGTATGTATAACTTTGTTGAAGCGTTATGAAGCGTTATAAGGGTACGCAGCGCTGTACAATGTTACAATATACACAATTACACACAGGGAGGACAAGTGTTATAATAAAAACAATACATAAGTATAAATACATAGATTAAGTCCCATGTGGTATGAGACACAGTAGGAAGGAGGTCCCTGCCCCATAGAGCTTACAGTCTAAGTGGTTGAGTAACATACAGGCACAAATTGGAAGGTAAGAGGCACCAGGTAAGCGCATCATTTGCCTTGTTAGAAAAGCTCCTTTCCACTATGCTACGACTTTTCTTGTGGGCTTCCATGTTGTCAGTTTTTCTAAACATGATGCTTAGATCCAGAAGGAACAATAAAAGTATGGGACCCGTTATCCAGAATGCTTGGGACCTGGGGTATTCCGGATAAGGAGTCTTTCTGTAATTTGGATCTCCTACCTTAAGTCTACTAAAAAAATTATTTAAACAGTAATTAAACCCAGTAGTATTGTTTTGCTTTCAATAAGGATTAATTATATCTTAGTTGGGATCAAGTACAGGTACTGTTTTATTATTACAGAGAAAAGGGAATCATTTAACCATTAAATAAACCCAATAGGGCTGTTCTGCCCCCAATAAGGGGTAATTATATCTTAGTTGGGATCAAGTACAGGTACTGTTTTATTATTACAGAGAAAAGGGAATCATTTAACCATTAAATAAACCCAATAGGGCTGTTCTGCCCCCAATAAGGGGTAATTATATCTTAGTTGGGATCAAGTACAGGTACTGTTTTATTATTACAGAGAAAAGGGAATCATTTAACCATTAAATAAACCCAATAGGGCTGTTCTGCCCCAATAAGGGGTAATTATATCTTAGATGGGATCAAGTACAGGTACTGTTTTATTATTACAGAGAAAAGGGAATCATTTAACCATTAAATAAACCCAATAGGGCTGTTCTGCCCCCAATAAGGGGTAATTATATCTTAGTTGGGATCAAGTACAGGTACTGTTTTATCATAACAGAGAAAAAGGAAATCATGTTGAAAAATTAGAATTATTTGATTATAATGGAGTATATGGGAGATGACCTTTCTGTAATTCAGAACTTTCTGGATAATGGGTTTCCGGATAAGGAAATTCCTATTCAGGGATTGTCTTTCCTTTGGTTAAACATATAAAATTATAAATCTGGAATCAAATGTATTAACTGTAAAAAATGCATTTTAACTAACAACAAAACACAATTATGTTTCAGATAACAGTAGAGTTGTGGGCAATTTTTATTTTATATAAATACATTTACAGTACAACAAAAATGTGAATCTCATCATTTTATTTCATTTTGCACAATTACAGTGGTATGATAATATTTTCTCCTTTCTAATTTAATTTCTTATTCTGTTCCAATCATCAAAAGGGTAGACGCTTTGGCATTAATGTTTAATGCTTAAGGTGTTCCATTTTAGCAGCAGTCTTCTTTCAGATAAAATTATTGAAGATTAGGATTTAGTTACAAAGAGCATTTTAACATCGCAGGCAGATGAAGGATCATTCCTTTTGGTTGATTGGATACGGCGCACTGACTTGCTGTCAACCTGAAGCAAAGTCTACAAGATCGTTAATGACTGCAGATGTAATAAGACAACTGCTGACATTGTTTCAACCAGTTTCTCCTTTCTCTAAAAATTTAAGTAAGAAGGTAGAGCTGAACCAACAGCTAGAAGCAGCGAATCAAAGCATTAATACAGTTATTGCTATATATATATATAGCACTTATATTGCAGTGTCACTTACTGTGACCTACAGCACTTATATTTGCCTATTTGTGTCTGTAAGTTACCCTCCCATAAAGATTGTAAGCTCTATGGGGCAGGGACCTCCATCCTCTTGTGTCTTTGACTCTTATCGCAACTGTATCTTTTATTTATTTGTGTTTATTGTTATACTTTGTATTTATCTATTATCTTAATAACCCCCTGTTTGTATTAATGTATTCTACTGTAAAGCGCTGCGTACATAAGTAGCACTTTATAAATAAAGATATACATACATACATACATATCATATCAGATGGAGCAAATTTTAACCAGCGCTGGGTACATGTAGAGCTAGATTGATCAAAGTACGAGTTGGTATCCTGAAATGGGTAAAATTCGGATTAGATAAGATCATTTCTGATGATCGAAAATGTCAAAAAATGCTTACGAAAAAATCGTAATAGTCACGATAATATCGTATTGGCGATCCGAAAGTCATGAAATTTTCGTATCCGAATGATCGTAAATGGTGGGAAAACCTTTCTGACTTTGATCCTTCAGTGCATGATTTTGGAAGCCTCCCATAGGACTCAATGGCACTCTGCAGCTCCAACCCGGCCCAAGGAAAGTCTCCCATAGGGCTCAATGGCACTCTGCAGCTCCAACCCGGCCCAAGGAAAGTCTCCCATAGGGCTCAATGGCACTCTGCAGCTCCAACCTGGCCCAAGGAAAGTCTCCCATAGGGCTCAATGGCACTCTGCAGCTCCAACCCGGCCCAAGGAAAGTCTCCCATAGGGCTCAATGGCACTCTGCAGCTCCAACCCGGCCCAAGGAAAGTCTCCCATAGGGCTCAATGGCACTCTGCAGCTCCAACCCGGCCCAAGGAAAGTCTCCCATAGGGCTCAAGGAAAGTCTCCCATAGGACTCAATGGCACTCTGCAGCTCCAACCCGGCCCAAGGAAAGTCTCCCATAGGGCTCAATGGCACTCTGCAGCTCCAACCCGGCCCAAGGAAAGTCTCCCATAGGGCTCAATGGCACTCTGCAGCTCCAACCTGGCCCAAGGAAAGTCTCCCATAGGGCTCAAGGAAAGTCTCCCATAGGGCTCAAGGAAAGTCTCCCATAGGACTCAATGGCACTCTGCAGCTCCAACCTGGCCCAAGGAAAGTCACTATACCGAAGCTTGAATGAATCTGAAACTTTTGTACTTGTTATGACAAATGTGATTTTGTCGCAAGGTACAAAAAAAATGAACAAATTAACGAAAAAATCGCAGAAAACACACACAGTTCTATAAATTTGAACAAAATACTTTTTTTTTTGTATTCTGATTCAATCGTACTTTGATAAATGTGTTGCTTTTAATACTTTCTCGGGTTTGCACCATTTCTTGTATCTATTATTGAACCTGCCTACCGTTAGTAAATCAGGGACCTAAGCAGTCTCCTGGCCCCCTTTTAGGGGTTTAGTTAGGTCCAAAAATAAGGCTGATTTGGGGAAACTGGCAGGGAAAGTGCTAGTTAATATGAACTGGGCAGGGTAATAGGTAAAGGCAGGATTAAGGCACTGGCACACACAAAGTAACAGGCAGGCAAGGCAGGGAAAAGTCCAAGGCATGACACACAGGGAGTAAGCGAGACACAAAGTCCAATGTTAGGGGTCAAGGCAGGCAGAGTAACGGACACGCTAAAGTTAATACCAGAAATCAAAAACAAGAATAAACAATAGGGAATTGCCAACCCACACAATTTGTATCTTCTTAGTAACTGTGTGTCTTTAAAGTTAATATTCTTGATAAACAAACAAATCATTAGGGTTGAGGAGACTGCCTCACACAGATACAAATAAACAAAAGGAATTCTGGGAATGAATTCCAAACAAGCTCCAAGAAAATCCCATTTACATGGGTTTATCCCACCCACTGGGTTTTTAAAGCAAAAGCCAGGATAATAGCTGATCAGATTCCCAACTACAGACCAGTTTTGCCCTTCTTGGGGCTCATCAGTGTAGTGCAGGGTTTTCTGATCAGCTTAGGGAGAGCCAGGAGTGGGGATTCACGAACAAATCATTAGGGTTGAGGAGACGTCTGCTGTAAAAACCCAGTGGGTGAGCTTTAGCCTATAGGATTAGTGATGAGTGAATCTGCCCCGCTTCGCCAATAAATTTGCGAATCTTTCAAAACATTCGGAAAACGGCAAAAAAATCGTGAAACAGAGAAAATGTTGCACAGAAAAAAAAATTGTCGCCTGCAACTATTCTTTTGACGAGCGACTATTCTTTTGACGCCTGCGACTATTCTTGCAACTATTCTTGCGACTATTCTTGCTACAATTTGGACGTGCGACTATTCTTTTTATGCCTGTGACTATTCTTGCAACTATTCTTGCGACTATTCTTGCTACAGTTTGGACGTGCGACTATTCTTTTGACGGCCGCGACTATTCTTGCGACAATTTTTGGACACGCGGCAAATTTTTCCGCGGCTAATCCATGCCTGCAACTATTCTTTTGACGAGCGACTATTCTTTTGACGCCTGCGACTATTCTTGCAACTATTCTTGTGACTATTCTTGCTACAATTTGGAGGTGCGACTATTCTTTTTATGCCTGCGACTTGCAACTATTCTTGTGACTATTCTTTTGACGCCCGCGACTATTCTTGCAACAATTTTTGGACACGCGGCAAATTTTTCCACGGCGAATCCATGCCTGGCGAAACATTTCGCCCATCACTATATAGGATAAACCCATGTAAATAGGCTTTTCTTGGAGCTTGTTTGCAATTCATTCCCAGAATTCATTTTGTATATTCTTGATAAACAAATGATATAATAAAAATAGACTGCAAACATTGTGGAGACCAAATGCTTTTTTCTAAAAACAAATCACAAGCAGTTTTCTTTCTTCTGTTTTGAATGGTGTTGACTTATTTTACAGTTACTTTTGCAAAGAAAAGAAGCGTTGTCAATTTGCCTTCTTAATTTATCCTCTGTAGTAATTAACATAGTTGCACAGTATGATCTGTAATTGTTTGCTCTGAAAGGAAAGCACAAGCATTTCAAGGCTTTTATTTTAGCTTCCTTAATAAGTTCACACCAAGAGAACTAATAAAAGAAAATAAGCAATATTAGACTAAGCAAAATGCAAAATTAACAATGTTGAACATTTCTTTTCATTATGAAGAACAAACAAGGTTTGAATCTATATATCTATATCGCTGCTTTATTGGCAAAGCAAAGATGTAACCTTAGATTTTTCCATATAAACTCCAGCCTAATAGAAATTTTTATACAAGAGTCCAGTATTAGTGCCCTTTCTACCAACTCTACTCATTGTAGTGCAATTATGGGTGATTCTTGCAGTACAAGATGCAAAATCTCCAAGATCTTTTATACAAGAATACTAGTGCCCTTTCTACCAACTCTACTCATTGTAGTGCAATTATGGGTGATTCTTGCAGTACAAGATGCAGGATCTACAAGATCTTTTATACAAGAGTACTAGTGCCCTTTCTACCAACTCTACTCATTGTAGTGCAATTATGGGTGATCCTTGCAGTACAAGATGCAGTATCTACAAGATCTTTTATACAAGAATACTAGTGCCCTTTCTACCAACTCTACTCATTGTAGTGCAATTATGGGTGATTCTTGCAGTACAAGATGCAGGATCTACAAGATCTTTTATACAAGAGTACTAGTGCCCTTTCTACCAACTCTACTCATTGTAGTGCAATTATGGGTGATCCTTGCAGTACAAGATGCAGTATCTACAAGATCTTTTATACAAGAATACTAGTGCCCTTTCTACCAACTCTACTCATTGTAGTGCAATTATGGGTGATCCTTGCAGTACAAGATGCAAAATCTCCAAGATCTTTTATACAAGAGTGCTAGTGCCCTTTCTACCAACTCTACTCATTGTAGTGCAATTATGGGTGATCGTTGCAGTACAAGATGCAGGATCTACAAGATCTTTTATACAAGAATACTAGTGCCCTTTCTACCAACTCTACTCTTTGTAGTGCAATTATGGGTAATCCTTGCAGTACAAGATGCAGGATCTACAAGATCTTTTATACAAGAGTACTAGTGTCCTTTCTACCAACTCTACTCTTTGTAGTGCAATTATGGGTCATCCTTGCAGTACAAGATGCAGGATCTACAAGATCTTTTATACAAGAGTGCTAGTGCCCTTTCTACCAACATTGATAAGCCTTTCCATCCATAACAAACACTTTCAATGACTTATCCATAGCTCCCCATTTTGTCTCTATTAGGTTTTCAACATAAGAAAGCTGTCTTAAGTGTAATTCTAGCTCCTGGAAAGGCCCATCTAAACCGTCCTGTTGATGGTCCATGACATAGAAGCCCACTTATTCCCCCCACACACTGCCAAATCAGTGACATGTCTGCCCACTCCTCCTTCCATCCTTACTACATTGAATGACCAACTGCTCCTTTTACTTCCAACACATCCAAATCCACAAGACTGTACATGGCCAAGTGATGAGCGAATCTGTCTCATTTCGCTTCAGCATAAAATTCGCAAAATGGCAAGAACATTCATGAAACGGCGAAAAATTCACAAAACGCATGTGCAATTTTTTTTGTCGCCAGTGGGTTTTTTGACGCCTGCGCTTTTTTTGACGCGTGACAGAATTCTTTTACGTGCGACAAATTTTTCCACGGCGAATTTTCACAGAAGTTTAACAAATCTATTCACCTGTGATGAAATGCGGAAATTCACTGTGAATCCATGCCTGGCGAAACAATTCGCTCATCACTAATGGTCACCAATAATACCTGCTTTCAAAGTGCTGCAAAACATTATTTGAAAATAGATATGAATTTTAATTGCCACTAGTGATAGGCGAAATGTTTCGCCAGGCATGGATTCGGGGCGAATTTCCGCATTTCGCCATTGGCGGATTGTTTCGTGAAATGGATGAAAAAAATTGCCGCAGAAAAATTTGCCGCACATCCAAAAATTGTCGC
This sequence comes from Xenopus tropicalis, assembly GCF_000004195.4. NCBI lineage: Eukaryota > Metazoa > Chordata > Amphibia > Anura > Pipidae > Xenopus > Xenopus tropicalis. The sequence goes on from NC_030678.2 coordinate 19,476,604, forward strand.
TGGCATCAAAAAAGAATAGTCGCGGGTGTCAAAAGAATAGCCGCGCAACAAAATAATAGCTGCGCACGACAAAATAATAACCCCGGGCGACAAAAGAATAGCTGCGGGCAACAAAAGAATAGTCACGGGCGATAATTTTTTTTTTGCTGCCGTTTCGTGAATTTTTTGCCATTTCGCGGATCTTTTTAAAGATTCGGAAATTTTTCGCTCATCACTAATTGCCACATGTTTCTAATGATGGAAACTCGATACCATTTACATTTTAGTAACAAATCATAAAGGCAAATTACATTTTAAAAAGGAGGACCTTTGGAAATTGTCTCTGAATATGTATCACTACATGATATTAAAATGCAAATGTTAGAAGAATTTCTTCTTTAATAAAAATGTTCATAAATAATATGGTGATGTAACAGGATAATCTGTGCATTACCTGTATATGATAGAAATATATTTGTAGGGAAAAGGCTTATTATTGTTAACATTAGTTGAAGGGCATGGAGAATGAACGACTGCAAAGATATTAATTAACAGAACATCGCTTCAGGTAAAAATCCATGGATTTAGAGAGTGCAAAAATGCCATGAAAATGTCACCCATTCAGTGAAATCCATTGAACAATATGACCGACATAATTTCCCTCTTTACTAGATCAAAGTACTAATAATAATATATTTACTGCTGTGGCATATAGGTGTCTTGTTAAATATTTTAATTACGGGATATTCAGGTAAACTGTTCCCTAAGGCATTGTACTGTACGGCTGTTGCATGTATCTGGCAGCATTAATAAAACACATGCATCATAATATCTCAAACCACAGGTTATTGTACCATATGCTGCAGATTTTCCCAGGTTCCATATTAAAGTCATTGAAGTAAGCAGATGCTGGTATTTCTTTATAGCTTTCTTCTCTTTGCTACTGAAAACCTACAAGCAAACAACCAATCCCAAGGGTACAACTCAGTATATGTAAGCCGCATACAATGTGAATTATGGTGATGTGTAAAGTAAAAAAGTAAATTAAAACTTTACATGTAAATTACTGAATCTCTGGCATGTAATGTTTTAAAAAGAAAGCTAAATCTAGGTTTACTATGAGTTCATGCTATAGTAAATTTGAACACACTGGGGCTCATTTATTAACACTGGGCAAATTTGCCCATGGGCAGTAACCCATAGCAACCAATCAGTGATTGCGTTTTTTCAGCCAGCTGCATGTAAAACAATGAATGCAATCATTTGATTGGTTGCCATAGGTTACTGCCCATGGGCAAATTTGCCCAGTGTTGATAAATGACCCCCACTACTACTCTTTGCTCATTTGTTTCGAGATTTATGAATGGGTTTTTGCCACAACTCAATTTTTTTGTTTTTGTTCCCCGAAAATAAAGTTTTTTTGAAAATAACTCCCATTGTAAAAAAAAAATTGGAGCAACATTGAATCCTATGGAGGTTTAGAATAGAATAGAATAGTCAATGACAGCCTGTCCTTGACACATTGTCAAGGACAAGTTCACCCCCTCATTGTTTTCAGTTTCACCCAGATTCAAGGGGAACTTAATCCCCTCATTGTTTTCAGTTTCGCCCAGCTTCAAGGGGAACTTAATCCCCTCATTGTTTTCAGTTTCACCCAGCTTCAAGGGGAACTTAATCCCCTCATTGTTTTCAGTTTCACCCAGCTTCAAGGGGAACTTAATCCGCTCATTGTTTTCAGTTTCACCCAGCTTCAAGGGGAACTTAATCCCCTCATTGTTTTCAGTTTCACCCAGCTTCAAGGGGAACTTAATCCCCTCATTGTTTTCAGTTTCACCCAGCTTCAAGGGGAACTTAATCCGCTCATTGTTTTCAGTTTCACCCAGCTTCAAGGGGAACTTTATCCCCTCATTGTTTTCAGTTTCACCCAGTTTCAAGGGGAACTTAATCCCCTCATTGGTTTCAGTTTCACCCAGTTTCAAGGGGAACTTAATCCCCTCATTGTTTTCAGTTTCACCCAGCTTCAAGGGGAACTTAATCCCCTCATTGGTTTCAGTTTCACCCAGTTTCAAGGGGAACTTAATCCCCTCATTGTTTTCAGTTTCACCCAGCTTCAAGGGGAACTTAATCCCCTCATTGGTTTCAGTTTCACCCAGTTTCAAGGGGAACTTAATCCCCTCATTGTTTTCAGTTTCACCCAGCTTCAAGGGGAACATAATCCCCTTATACTTTTCTATTTCACGCCTTTCAAGGGGAAGTTAATCCCATCATTGTTTTCAGTTTCACCCAGTTTCAAATGAAACTTAAACACATTAGGGCTGATTCACTAAAGTGTGTTAAAACGTGCGCTATTTATAGCATGCGGTAAAATTTTTAGCGCGTCTAATTTTTCGCGATTTAACGCACGATTCACTAAAAGCATACTTGCGTTAATTTACGCGCAATACTGCATGCGTTATTTTAGTCGCAAAGACTATTTTCATGCGGTATTTGACGGAACGAGCGCTAATCAACGCACCGCTTATAAATAGTTGCCGCATGCGAAAAAACGCACGCAATGTTAGCCATACATGCCAATACTTTCGGAAAATTACTGTACAGAAAATGCCCATTTCCCTGCAAACTGGCGGCTGCATCACTCTAGGACCAACACAAACTTGAATAAATCCCACTGCAAAGTCCATATTGTGTTGCCAAAAGCTCATTAACTGTACTTTTCTATAATTACCGCCTGCCCCAAGTAGGGGTTCATTTTCACACAGACAAATGCGATATTTAGCGCGTCTAAGTGGTTGTGAATCATGCGTTGGTATTCTTTTCTGTGTGCAAATTAACGCATTCGGTAGCGCAAAATTTAACGCATGCGATATGTGACTTAATGCACGTGGTAATCCTGTATTGAATTGCGCGTTCATTTTCGTGTCTATTTTAACGCAAAAAAGCATGCGATAAAAATTAACGCATTTTAGTGAATCAACCCTATTATTGTTTTCCAAGAATGAGTGCCAATGCTACTAAAATGGCCGCTGGAGCAATTCCTGTTTGGGGAAAAATAAAAAGGATTCATGGAAACGAACGTCCATTTAAGTTCGAATTTTTCAAGTTATAACTGCTTTCAACCATATCACATGCAATACCATTACAGATATGAATCCTCCATAGAAAAGAAATATATATGTTTATTTTGTATTCATATAATTTTTTTGACACAATCGATGGCAGTGATCTATACTAAGTTCTGGTTGACACATACAGTATTATATACTCCTATCCATTAAATCACAAATCCTCTACAACAAGTACCAACAAGCTTGATACACTAGAAAGCAAAATATGAGGGATGACACCTTTCATTTATGGAGTACTGGTAACATAAAAAAATTCAATTCCATGAAATAATAGCTGAAGAATCCTTGAGAGGATCCCACTGGCTCCTTTATCTACAAACCAGACATTTTGCTCATCTCTGTTATGCCAGAAAGTTGTCCCACCCTGATAATAGTTATTGGCAAAAGGGTCTAATCTGCTCTTGGTCTAGAGACCTGTAGAGCCCCATATGCACAATTGGGATAGAGATTTAAATAACAAGATTTCTCTCTCAACCTGGTAAAGAGTATGGGCTCACGACAACAAAAATGGTCATATAACGTAAAGATGCTCTGGTATCACACTTACAAGTAAGTTAGGTTGCAAAAAAGACATACGTCCATCACGTTCAACCATAATGCCTATATATAACCTGCCTAACTGCTAGTTGATCCAGAGGAAGGCAAAAACCCCATCTGAAGCCTCTCTAATTTGCCGCAGAGGGGAAAAAATTCCTTCCTGACTCCAAGATGGCAATCGGACCAGTCCCTGTATCACTTCCTCCTTACTATACAAAGTATTTCTCCACACTGCCAAAAAGGAATGTTGGAGGTGAAAGCAAACTGAAAGCACACTTCTCAACATTGTTGGGACTGCCTATTGCTGGACTATTATGGAACATCATGGTATATTCTCTTAACAGGGTTCTTTTAAAAACAATCATGCCACAGGCCAAAGGTTAGTGATAAATACACTAAAATCCCATAGGAATGAATAGCGAGAGGGTGAATTTTTCTGTGGTGAGCTCCTAATTTCACACATAAAAACTCACCCACTTTCTACTCATTCCTATTGGATTTTTATAAGCATATTTATAAATGGGTGAATGTTAAAGTCCACCATTTGATGTCTCTAAATATTCCATAGAAGTGATTTTTAAATCTGCCCCAAAGAAACAGCAATATCCACCATGGGCTTTAACCCTATCTTTGTAGGTTTGCAACTTATAATAAAGGACCAAATACTTTATAGAGGTAGAATATATTAGATATGCATAACTGTATTGAATTAACTACAGGTATCGGACCCCTTATCCGGAAACCCATTATCCAGAAAGTTCCCAATTACAAAAAGGCCATCTCCCATAGACTCCATTTTAATCAAATAATTTCCTTTTTCTCTGTAATAATAAAACAGTACCTGTACTTGATCCCAACTAAGATATAATTACCCCTTATTGGGGGCAGAACAGCCCTATTGGGTTTATTTAATGGTTAAATGATTCCCTTTTCTCTGTAATAATAAAACAGTACCTGTACTTGATCCCAACTAAGATATAATTACCCCTTATTGGGGGCAGAACAGCCCTATTGGGTTTATTTAATGGTTAAATGATTCCCTTTTCTCTGTAATAATAAAACAGTACCTGTACTTGATCCCAACTAAGATATAATTACCCCTTATTGGGGGCAGAACAGCCCTATTGGGTTTATTTCATGGTTAAATGATTCCCTTTTCTCTGTAATAATAAAACAGTACCTGTACTTGATCCCAACTAAGATATAATTACCCCTTATTGGGGCAGAACAGCCCTATTGGGTTTATTTAATGGTTAAATGATTCCCTTTTCTCTGTAATAATAAAACAGTACCTGTACTTGATCCCAACTAAGATATAATTACCCCTTATTGGGGGCAGAACAGCCCTATTGAGTTTATTTAATGGTTAAATGATTCCCTTTTCTCTGTAATAATAAAACAGTACCTGTACTTGATCCCAACTAAGATATAATTAATCTTTATTGGAGGCAAAACAATCCTATTTGGTTTATTTAATGTTTAAATGATTTTTTAGTAGACTTAATGCAGGAGATCTGAATTATGGAAAGATCCCTTATCTAGAAAACCCCAGGTCCCGAGCATTGGGTCCCATACCCGTAGTTGCACAGATGTGAATGTAATGTACATATTATGATATACGTTTTCTTCATGTTACTGTCTCCTTTGTATGTATACTAGTACCTTATCCTACTTACTGCTGGGGAAACTTGGAAAGTAAATAAAAAGAAAATTATAGCTTTCAGGGTCAAGGTCCCTAAGTTTGCTTCCTGGGAAGTTCTTGCTTAATATAAAGTAGTTGGAAACACTGTTCTTTCCTCACTATGTATTACCCTGAGGCAGTGTGTAGTTTGACAAGCAGATAAAGATCCCCACACTCCAATAAGGAGACTGAGAGTAGAAATCTGTAGCATTTCCAGGAATATTAGGCAAGAGACGCAAAACTGTAATATATATAATGCAACAAGCACATAAATGATTTGCAGAGAACACGGCAAAAAAATCAGATTGCATGCAATAACTAACAAAATGAACAAATCACATGTAAAAAAATGGCTGCATGGACTAAACTGCATAATGAACACACATATATATATATATATTCTGGTACAAGATTATATGTATTGTGATGTCCCTGAGGTGCTGGTAGTTATAGAAATGGCTGGGTACTTATTTAAGGGATGATACTATAGGAAAGAGGGTAGAAACTGTATGCTTCTTCCACACCACAAGCCACAAACTGGAGTCTGATCTCCCATAAGGCACTGTACTGGGTCATATGTTGGAAGGATTGTGGTTCAAAGGGGTCAAACATGACATTTAAAGTGGTTTTATAGAAATGCACCTAATGGCCAGTAGAGGGAGTTCACCACAAATGAGTAATGGAAAATGACAAGATGATGGAAGATAGGCTGGAGCCATGGCAGACACTAAAAAAAACCATATTTGTCAGAGAATGATCCAGTAGATACTCCAAAAGATCAATCTTCTTTCTTGGTATTGGGATATTTTTCAGTAGATGTTGAGGACTATTGAGTCTTCAGCATTTACAAAATCTTAGGGGAAGACTTGTGATTTGGATTTTATTAAATGCAACCACTTTGTTATTTCGGTTTTATTTGCAAGTATTGAAATATTATAAAATTTGCCCCCAGGTTCATAAAAAATGTCGCACCAGTCATTATATCATATCACACATTGTTTACTGAACTTATTGTTAAAGGAACAGTAACACCAAAATATGAAAGTGTAAAAAAGTCATTACAATATAATGTACTGTTACCCTGCACTGGTACAACTGGTGTGTTTGCCTCAGAAAGACTACTATATTTATATAAACAAAACTGCTGTGTAGCCATGGGGTCAGCCATTATAAGGAGAAAGGACACAGGTTACTTAGCAGATAACAGATAATGCCCCATAATGTTCTACAGAGCTTATAGGTTATCTGCTATGTAACCTGTGCCTTTTCTCCTTATAATGGCTGCCCCCATGGCTACACAGCAGTTTTGTTTATATAAACTATAGTAGGGTTTCCAAAGCAAAGACTCAAAAAAAAAACAAAATTACTTTTATACACTTTCATTTTTTTGTGTTACTGTTCCTTTAAAACTGGAGAAGAGGTAAAAAAAAATTAAATTCTCTATAGCATGTTGGTGCAGCTATAGGAAACTTTCAAGATATTCCTTTTCAAACTGGCGTTTGATTTTATTACGTGCTTGTGATACGGCAATTCAATACCTATTAATAAAAGAAAACAACCTTTTAACTGACATCCCATGACACTATTTCCATTAAATATTAACAATTATACCTCCTCGCTAATTTAACCTATTACTGTGCTAAACTATGAAGAACGTACACTGTGCAAACTTTGTAGAAACGGAGAATGGGGCATTGTAGCTTTGCAGGTGCATGTACTGGATAAACGCTCATATATATTTCAAGGCAATCTTACAGTGGTATTCATTTTTAATTGAATGGGACAATGGGAATTATTTTATACTGTATCTGCGCGCAAATAAAAAGTTCTGTGTGCACTATAAAACTAGATTTCTTGTAGGCATTGTCAGTCCTCAGAGGGGTGTATAAATAGTGACAGGCCTGTGACCTCTTCATTCTACATTACTTTTGAAGGAGAAGGAAAGGTAAAAACTAAGTAAGCTTTATCAGAAAGGTCTATGTAAATATAGCCATAAGCACTCACAGAAACGCTGCACTGAGTCCTCTGTCAAAAGAAACACAGGATTTCTTGTTTCCTTTTTTGTAAACATGTTCTTCAGGTATCTGAGTTTCTCTCTTAGAAAGATCCTTCATTCCCAGGGCCGGAGTCTGCACAGTTCTCAACCCTCTCCTGCTCCCCCCTCCCATAAGAATTCATAAAACTCACTCCCCCCCCCCTTGGGAATGTGTAATCTGAGATATAATGGCTAGAGCTACAGCAGGAAGCTATGAAGACCAAGCTAAAATGGCAGCTGCAATCTTAAACAAACAGAGAAAGCTTCTAGGGCTCTTTACTCAGGTATGGTAATGCTTTCTGCAAATTAAATATCGTGTTCTAGGTGGTGAATCTATTGGCAGTAAAATGCCAAAATGGCTTTCCTTCTCCTTTAAGAATGAGCATTTTGTCCCTTATTCTGTAAATAATAATTTATCATTTGAATTGTAACTTGTATTTTATACATTTTTCATCAAATGACTCTTTTTATGAGTGCATTTTTGTGGTTTTATTTCTTACATGTCTGACCAGAACTTGCAGGATCGATAATTGTTGTAGTTCGCCTAGTTTCATAGCAGGGTATTCCAGTTTGGATATTAAATCTAACATTGCAGTTCATTTTCAATTACTAAAAGCAGTAGGTCATGGGGAAAATTATCAATATCTGTGGATCAATTGCGCATTACACTTTTATGAAAAGAAATTCATTTAAAGATTCGGATTGCAAAAGATCAAAGCTGCCACATGGAAAGCATTAGGTCAGGAAAAACAAGTGTAGATAAATATGTAATTAAAAAAATGTTGCAGAAAACATAGTATTGGACTTACAGTCAAATACTGACATGAACTATTATAGTGTTTTATTATTCATGGTATTTATGTTTTTCATAAGTTATTTTTTATTTTTTTTAAAATGCATCTTAGATCAAATATTAGAAATTATATATTTTTGGATTCCTAAATATTATAAAATATCTCTTTTTCAGATATGTTTTCAGTAATACATGAGGATCTGAATAAAACTAACCTAGAAATGAACTAGTATAAGAAAAGATTGGGGGATAGGGCCTATTAAATATGTGTCTGCTATTAAATGGAGTCTATTTATAATAAGATAAATGAGTTAATTATTATTAGATTTTTTTTTAAACATTTTTTTTTTGCTGGATTTGGGCAAGTTTTTTTATTTTTAGCTACCCAGGTGCCAGGGTGTGTAACCAAAATATCATGTTCCAAAATGTCATACCTTGTATTGCATGCCAGTGAGCAGCATCTACAGCAGTGATCCTCAACCAGTGGGGGCAACATGTTGCTCACCAATCCCTTGGATGTTGCTCTCATTGCCCCCAAAACAAGTAGTTATTTTTGAATTCCTGACTTGGGGGCAAGTTTTGGTTGAATAAAAACAAGATTTCCTACCAAATAAAGCCCCCTGTAAGCTGATAGGGTGCATAGAGGCCCCTAATAGCCAATCTAAGCCCTTATTTGGTACCTCCATGAACTTTTATGGTGCTTGTGTTGCTCTCCAAGTCTTTTTAAATTTGACTGTGGCTCACAAGTAAGAAAGGTTGGGGATCCCTGGTGTAGAGTGTGTAAATAACATACAGGGGTTGAAGACTTTAGCAAAGACTGCATCTTGGAGTTCTCACATAACATCTGACTCAGGCACTTATGAGGCAGTGACTAGTAATGAGTGGAAAAAATGAAGCAAGTCAAAAAAATTACATGCACAGCAATTCTTTTGACGTGCAGTTTTTTTTTGAGTGCGAAAAATTTTTTTTGACATACGTCATTTTCTTCATTTCTGAGATTTTCTGAAATTTTGCAAATCTTTTAAAAAAGTCACAAATTTTACATTGAAACAGGAGAGATTCACTCATCACTGGCTATGGGTAGAACTGTGTAGAACAGGGATCCCCAACATTTTTTACCCACGAGCAAAATTTCAATGAAAAAAAAAGCTGGGGAGCAACACAAGAACAAACATTTTCTTAATAGGTGACCAATAAGGACTCAGATTGGTTAATCAGTACCCCAGTGTGGACTGGCAGACTACTAGAGGCTCTGTTTGGCAGTACACTTAAGAATATACTTATCATACTGTGTAAAAAGTGGAGAAAACATCACCGGTGATGTTGCTCACAGCAGCTAATCAGATACTTTGCTTTGGTTTTCGAAATCTAATTGCTGATTGGTTGCCCTCAGTATCATGCTTCATTCTACTTTTTACACAGCATGATAAATATACCCCATCGTCTTTATATCTCTAAAACTTGTCTCCACATCAGAAATTTAAAAAATGGGCACCAACTTTTAGGCCACTGAGAGCAACATCCAAGGGGTTTGTAAGTAACATGTTGCCCCCGAGCCAGTGCTTGGGGATCACTGGTGTAGAACAACAATAGCTTATTTTACTGAACCAGCTTTGCCTTTGGAAATAAGCCTAGAGAGAGAGAGAGAGAGAGAGAGAGAGAGAGAGAATACTGTGTGGACCCTTGTCCACACAATACTCCAATACCTGATTGTTTTGTATCTTTATATGTACTTACCATTGTTGTCTTTAAAAAATGGACCCAAGAATGGGTCCTTTCAGGTACATTATAAATAAAACGTTTTTTACGTAAAGCTACTCTTACACTGTTAAGGACTGCATATTAACTAACCCATGTAAATATAGAACAATAATACTCTTTTAATGTATAATACTTTTTTTTAATACATTTAATAAATACTCTTTTGGTTATTTTCTTGAAACATTTTCATATGTTTCTTTTTTATAATCTGATCATGGAGCCAGATGTTACATATCCTCCCACACTGAACTGATAGTCGAGGTGTTCTTACTGCCAACATACGGTCCATCTGACCTCCAAATCAGACCTTATCTGTCTCATTCAGAAAACAAGAAAAAAATCAAGCTGTTTTGTGATGCCTCTCGTTAGAATATTTGTTTGTGTCTTTTGCAGGTCCATTGCCTTCTGCACTTAATTCCTACTTTGTTTACATTTTTCTGCAATATTTTTATTTTATACATGATTTTTAGAGGCTGATTTACTAACCCATGAACTTTTGCAACTTTTTCGTATTTTTTGCGATTTTTGCGTCGCCGTTATGACTTTTCGTAAATTGTTGCGACTTTTTCATAACCATTACGACTTGCGCAAAAAGTCGCAACTTTTTCGTAGCCATTACGATTTGCTCATATCTTGTCGCGACTTTTTCGTATTGAGCGCTCGTAAGCGGCGGGCGAAACTTTCAGACTTAGCATGATTTTGGAAGGCTCCCATAGGACTCAATGGCACTCTGCAGCTCCAACCCGGCCCAAGGAAAGTCTCCCATAGGGCTCAATGGCGCTCTGCAGCTCCAACCCGGCCCAAGGAAAGTCTCCCATAGGGCTCAATGGCACTCTGCAGCTCCAACCCGGCCCAAGGAAAGTCTCCCATAGGGCTCAATGGCACTCTGCAGCTCCAACCCGGCCCAAGGAAAGTCTCCCATAGGGCTCAATGACACTCTGCAGCTCCAACCCGGCCCAAGGAAAGTCTCCCATAGGTCTCAATGGCACTCTGCAGCTCCAACCTGGCCCAAGGAAAGCCTCCCATAGGGCTCAATGGCACTCTGCAGCTCCAACCTGGCCCAAGGAAAGTCTCCCATAGGGCTCAATGGCACTCTGCAGCTCCAACCCGGCCCAAGGAAAGTCTCCCATAGGGCTCAATGGCACTCTGCAGCTCCAACCTGGCCCAAGGAAAGTCTCCCATAGGACTCAATGGCACTCTGCAGCTCCAACCCGGCCCAAGGAAAGTCACCCATAGGGCTCAATGGAACTCTGCAGCTCCAACCCGGCCCAAGGCAAGTCTCCCATAGGGCTCAATGGCACTCTGCAGCTCCAACCCGGCCCAAGGAAAGTCTCCCATAGGGCTCAATGGCACTCTGCAGCTCCAACCCGGCCCAAGGAAAGCCTCCCATAGGGCTCAATGACACTCTGCAGCTCCAACCCGGCCCAAGGAAAGCCTCCCATAGGGCTCAATGGCACTCTGCAGCTCCAACCTGGCCCAAGGAAAGTCTCCCATAGGGATCAATGGCACTCTGCAGCTCCAACCTAGCCCAAGGAAAGTCTCCCATAGGGCTCAATGGCACTCTGCAGCTCCAACCTGGCCCAAGGAAAGTCTCCCATAGGGCTCAATGGCACTCTGCAGCTCCAACCCGGCCCAAGGCAAGTCTCCCATAGGGCTCAATGGCACTCTGCAGCTCCAACCCGGCCCAAGGAAAGTCTCCCATAGGGCTCAATGGCACTCTGCAGCTCCAACCTGGCCCAAGGAAAGTCTCCCATAGGGCTCAATGGCACTCTGCAGCTCCAACCCGGCCCAAGGAAAGCCTCCCATAGGACTCAATGGCACTCTGCAGCTCCAACCCGGCCCAAGGAAAGTCTCCCATAGGACTCAATGGCACTCTGCAGCTCCAACCCGGCCCAAGGAAAGTCTCCCATAGGGCTCAATGGCACTCTGCAGCTCCAACCCAGCCCAAGGAAAGCCTCCCATAGGACTCAATGGCACTCTGCAGCTCCAACCCGGCCCAAGGAAAGTCTCCCATAGGGCTCAATGGCACTCTACAGCTCCAACCTGGCCCAAGGAAAGTCACCATACTGAAGCTTGAATGAATCCGAAACTTTCGTACTCGGTGCGAAAGCTGTGAAAAAGTCGCGACATTTTGCGAAACAGTCGTAATGGCTACGAAAAAGTCATGACAATTTCCGAAAAAATCGCAAAATACCGATCATTACGAAGAAAACGCATTTTTTTTTAACCAGGCATGAATTTGCAGCGAATTTCCGCATTACGCCATTGGTGAATTGTTTCCCAAAACATCAGCAAAAATGTGCACGGGAAAAATTCCTTGCGTATCACACTCGTTGTGCTGGCTAAATTTTTTATTGGACTGTGCACCGAGTATTAAGCATTGGAGGAGGTAAGGCTGTGCTGGTGGAACTTTTTCTTCTGTTGTACAATTTTATGGCAAAACCAGATTCACACATCACTAATGAATTTGAATTGCATAAATTGTTTATGCCTGAACATTTTGCTATTCAAAAAGATATTATTCAGAAATATATTTTTTTTATTATCTGCTGTTCTATATTTAAGTATAAAATTACCATTAAACGTTCTGTAGGCCGTTGCCAATTACAATCAGTGCGTTACAGAATTATGGCCTACACAGACCCAAAACTGACAGGAGCACAGAAGCTATTCTGAAATACGTTAGTTTTTTGCAAGGCTGAAGCATTGAAACTCCCCAAACACAGTAAGTTCATAAAAGCACATTTCCTGAATTCATTAAAAGTGAAATGAGAATAACCGTGCTTATTAAAAATGATAATTGTTGCAATTATAAAGCAACAATGCTTGGTGAAAATGAGAGATTTAAGATTATGTTGAAATACTAACTCTAATCCATTTTCCTGAAAATACAGTATTTTTTAAAGGTTTAATCAAGGATGTCACATAAATACATCCAAACTTGGAATTAGGTATGATAACTAGTGATGAGTGAATGTTTTTGTACAAAAGATTTGTACTTTTTTCAGCGAAAAGACACAGATTTGCTCATCACTATCTGGAATAAATCCACCATTATCAGTAATTAAATATAGTATTAATAGCTGACTGTTTAATATCCCTGTGGTCAAAATATCTAATGAAAATAATGTGGCCTTTGTTTTGTTTTTTACCAGTTGTTACCCGTTTTGGGGCAGATTTATCAAAATGTAAGTTTAAAGCTTAATAAATAAAACTCGCCCATGTTCTTTTGATTCCTATGGGATTTTAAGAAGCAGATTTATCAAATGGCACACTCTAACTTTCACCCATTTATACATACGCTTTAAAAAACCCTATAAGAATGAATAGAACATTGGGGAGTTTTAATCTATTAAGCTCTAAACTCACATTTTGATAAATACGCTCTTGTGTGTGGGAAATTTTATCATTGTAAACTAATTAGCAAAAGGAATCAAGGATAATCTGTATTAACAGCTTTCACTTCTTGAAGATCAGCCATCTGCCTTTAAAATCAAATTACCAAAGGTAAGGTTATCTACTATTCTAAAAAACAATCACAAAAACATTGCTCATTGAGAACCCCAAGGGACAGTGTTGCAAATTTCTTTATCCAATAATTTTCTTGCTGCAAAGGCAAGCACGATACAGTATGTCACCCACCTTCCTAGGCAACAATGCCAATATACCAAAAGGTTGGTAACCTGTGTCTTATTTCTAAGAAATGTTTAGCTATTGATTGATGGGTAGTGATGAGCGAATCTGTCCTGTTTCGCTTCGCCATAAAATTTGTGAAACGGCAAGAAAATTCGCAAAATGCATTCGCCGCAGATTTTTTTGTTGCCTGCTCTATTCTTTGTCACCCAATTTGACACAGCGAATTTTCACGGAAGTTTCGCGAAACAATTCGCCAAAGGCGAAATGCGGGAATTCTCTGCGAATCCATGCATCACTATTGATGGACTTAGAATCCCTGAAGGTGTTACTAAGAGTGGTACTCTAGTTGTGCATCCCCTCTGTTTTGGTTTGAATTATTGTGTAAGGCCCTGTAACGGAAATAACTTTTTAAGTAAAGGGGTGGGTGACAGCTCGGCATGTGTAACATTTTCCTATCCGTAGTCTTTCTGAACAGGGAATACTGTAGCCAATGCTTTTCTATCCATACTTCCAAATCCAAAAACTGCACCATTTGGGTATCATAGCTAGCTATAAACTGAATTAGAGTAGGCAAATTGTTTAATTGTCCTAACATCTTGTTTAAAGAATTTTGGTCACCATCCCACAACATCAATAAATCTCAATTAACCCAGTAGATGTAGCTTCTAATGAAGTGGTGTGAAGCCATGAAATGTGTTAAGCTTTTGGTGTAGGACTCTGTGATGTTTATAATGGTAATAATAAAAGTGATTTTTTAAGGATGGTGGATCAGGGCGCTTGGAGGCGTGGTAACACAGTACATCCTGATGCAGCTAAACCTACCAGTGTTGATCAACACAGTAGATGTTACCTGTATACAGTGTTGGACTAGGCCACCGGGACACTAGGAAAAAACCCGGTTGGCCCAAACGGCCCAGACCTGATCCCCGCAGGTTGTCCACTGATCCACTAGTCTCCCTAGAGGCGCTCAGGGGATAGGTTTGGACAGGTGCTGGGGGCCCCTGCCGGGGGGTAAAGGCGGCAGGGGCCAATGAGGCAGAAACCCATTGGGCCCTGCACCCCCCAGTCCGACCCTGCCTGTATATATATATATATATATATATTTTAAAAAAAGACCAGCAACACCGGATCTATTGCAAACAATCAATTATATATTGAAAAATACATGAACAGCCAACGTTACATTTCGGTCCCCGTCGGGACCTTTCTCAAGGCAACCATGCTTTCCAACCACGTGACCCATTTATACCCATAGTGACCAAACAAACTATGGGTATAAATGGGTCACGTGGTTGGAAAGCATGGTTGCCTTGAGAAAGGTCCCGACGGGGACCGAAACGTAACATTGGCTGTTCATGTATTTTTCAATATATAATTGATTGTTTGCAATAGATCCGGTGTTGCTGGTCTTTTTTTAATATTTAAACTCTCTTACCGTGCACCTGGGACAAGGATTGAAGCGGTGTGCCACCCTTGGTTCGATATATATATATATTTCTTTTGTATCAGGTCCCTATGAGTGCGGCACTCTTTCTATTATATATATATATATATATATATATATATATATATATATATATATATATATATATATGTATATATGTTGTAATTCTTCAGCTATAAACACAAATACACAATAATAGTATACAAGATTTCTCCATTTTAAACTACAAGAAGCTATAGTAAAGTGCATTGTAAAATTCTAAGCACAGCAGATATAATTGTGCTATCTCTGCATTAATTATATATGAAACAACATAATAGTTAAACTATGAAATGAGTACTGATGTTTAAAAATGAATGGATCTTGTATAGAAGATGACATTTTTATATTACTAAGTGCCCAAATCTTTTTACAGCTCTAAATGTTTAAAACTGTATGTATAAAACTGACAGCTTTTATGTGGAAGATTGTGTGCTGTATTTGCTACTTTCTAATTTTCATATATTCCTTAATTCTAAACACAGTATTCCGGCTCATATATTAATACTAATTCAATATAAAAAGTGCAGTATGAGATCCATGGAGGGTGACTTTTCTGCATTTGTTGACAATAATTGTGCCAGTGCCAGTCAGAGATGGTGCGGAACTAAGGAGTTTTAGTTCTAAACAAGCAACTGTATACTTCATTTTCTTATTGGACAAAAACCCAAATGGTGCAGTTTTTGGATGTGAAAGTATGGATAGAAAAGCATTGGCTACAGTATTCCCCATTCTGAAAGACTATGGATAGGAAAGCGTTACACAAAATCCCCATCTGCCATTGCCCTAAATGCTTCTGTTGGTTTATAAGTACAGGTATGGGACCCATTATCCGGAATGTTCGGAACCTGAGGTTTTCCGGATAAGGGATCTTTATGTAATTTGGATCTCCACACCTTAAGTCTGCTAAAAGATTATTTAAACATTAAATAAACACAATAGGATTGTTTTGCTTCCAATAAGATGTATTATACCTTAGTTGGGATCAAGTACAGGTACTGTTTTATTATTACAGAGAAAAGGGAATCATTTAACCATTAAATAAACCCAATAGGGCTGTTCTGCCCCCAATAAGGGGTAATTATATCTTAGTTGGGATCAAGTACAGGTACTGTTTTATTATTACAGAGAAAAGGGAATCATTTAACCATTAAATAAACCCAATAGGGCTGTTCTGCCCCCAATAAGGGGTAATTATATCTTAGTTGGGATCAAGTACAGGTACTGTTTTATTATCACAGTGAAAAAGGAAATCATTTTTGAAAATTAGAATTATTTGCTTATAATGGAGTCTATGGGAGATGGCCTTTCTGTATTTCAGAACTTTCGGGATAACAGGTTTCCGGATAAAGGATCCCATACATGCAAAACACAGTCAGGAAATACCTTTATAATTTCTTCTTAACATAGATAAAAATGTGACAATGGCAAAATGCTAAATTTTGCAGCGAATCTGTATTTGGCAAATAAATTTACTCTAGCTGTCACTAGCTGTTTAATATCTATATTATTGTAGTGAAACACATTTCCCATTTATTATAAACTTTATTGCTCAGGTAGAACAGGAAAGAAACTGAAAAATTGAGAGAAAAGAAAGAACCAAAGGTCTCTGGCCAAGGATCTCTTGAGCAAATAATTCAACAAAGTAAATCTAAAATCTGTAAGAAATGACAAAAAATCATTGTTTGCACTCATGCTGGTAGCAAAATTTGGTATCATTAAAGTTTATGCCTGCAGGGAATACCAACAAATTTGTCCAGTAAGTAGCTTTTCTGCCTTGTAGCACTGGGGTCATCAGTTCCAGCTTCGGCACTGTTTGCAAAGAGTTTGTATGTTCTCCCACACTTCAAATACATACTGTACCTGCAGTTTGGACAGTGCTTATGGTCAGTCTTTGTAAAATGTAATATGAAATGAATATTTTGCAGGAACTAGACATTCTCTTGGCAAATGTCTGGTCTACTGGGCCAAGGTCCTGGCCCCAATAAATGACACAGTTCTTTCAGCAAGTTGACAGGCAGTGCAAATAGTGATGAGTGAATTTTTTCGCCAGGCATGGATTCGCAGCGAATTTCTGCATTTCGCCATTGGTGAATTGGTTCACGAAACTTCCTTGAAAATTTGGCACGGAAAAATTCGTCACATGGAATTTTTTTGTTGCGTGTCAATTTGGGAGCGGTCGAGTCAAAATTGGGGCGGTCGCGTCAAAAAGCGCAGGCGACAAAAAAAACTTGCCGCAGCGGCAAAAAATAGATGCAGGCTAAAAAAAAAAAATAGATGCGGGCGACAAAAAAAAATTGCAAAACAATCTGGGACAGATTCGCTCATGTAAGTGCAAACTTTCAGTCACCGTGAGGCAGTGTTATTCTTCAAAGTTGGTTCTGAGTTGTCTATTCAGAGGATACATGTGCTAACTGAACTGGAGGACTAGCTGGATCTATGTATAGTAGTTTGGTCTGTGGGACATGTCAAAAAGGGACCAAGTGTCGTTGAAATCATGAACACAGGCCCCACACTATTTGACATGCAACCCACTTTAATTATTGTAGAAATATATGTGTAATTTGTATAATAAGCTGTTCTAAATAGGTACTTAGTAGTAATTAATAGGAATATAGCAACACTTGTGGGGCAATAAGCATGTGGGGCTACCGCAGTCAAGGAAGAATCAACAAGACTTGTTACAACAGTTGAAACTTCCTCAGCCATAAGTAATTGATCCAAAGACAATAATTAGGGCACCCCCTACTCCAACACTGCACTGGGAGTATTTGATAAGGATTAGGAGGGCTATGGGTTTTCTCATGCCAATGACCACCCAAAAACCACAGGGCACATTTATACATGTGGAAAGTAGTAATGAAGAACTCTCCTGACCCTGTACTATAAAGTAAGAGAGCTGCTTGGATGTGATAAGGATACTTACAGGTCAGAGTTAGCGAATGGCCCCATTAGTGCAGTTATGGATAGGATTAGAGATGTAGCGAACCTCACAAAAAAACCTAGAAAAGCCATTTCTGGCCAGAAAACTTATTTTAAAGTTGTTTAAAGGGTGCCACGACCTAGACAGTGGCATGCAGGAGGGGGATCAAGGGCAAAAATTTCTCTGAAAAATACTTTGTTGACACAGCGTTGCGTTTTGTGCTGTAAAGGGCAGAAATCACACTACATTTCTGAACTTGTGTAATAAACTGCTTTAAAATTTCCGACGTCTACATGCCAATCAAGTCGTGTAAAGGTTACAGCCGGTTCACACGCAAAGACAAAACGCTGCAGTAGTGGATACGGAATATATTATTGCTGGTGGAAAAACATCGCTCAGGTGATTTTATTGCAATGCAATGTCACTACTATGTGTAACGTGTTTGGTTGGTGCTGGGGGTGAACTACTCGGAGCAGCACACCAGTCCCCAACACAGCTAGACTAATAGCACTGGGCTCTATAAATTACAGTAGCAAAGTAAAAAAACACACACAGACGGAGCTGCAGTACACAATGAAGAGTAACAGTAATCAGAAAATAAAAGCAGTCCTTACAAGGACTATTGGGTTACAGCAGATGAGATCAGCAGGACAGCTGCCCACAGCAGCTACATACAGAGCAGTAGAAAGTAGATTACTAGTCAGCAAAGCTACCTAAACTGTCCCTCAAACCCCTGCACAGCTCTCTCCCTATGCTAACTCATCAAGCACACACAGGCAGAATGTAAAATGGCTGCTGGGCTTCGGTTTATATATGGAAGGGAGTGGTCCAGGGGTGGTCCAGGAGGGAGAGCTGCCTGATTGGCTGCCATGTATCTGCTGGCTCTGGGGTGAGAGGTCAAAATTTGGCTCCAGCTAAGGCGAACCCAAAATTGCGAACATTGTTAAAAGTTCGCGAACTTGCGAACTTGCGAACACCCGATTTTCGTGCGAATTAGTTCGCCGGCGAACAGTTCGCTACATCTCTAGATAGGATACAGTATGCAGATTACAGCAGGCTCAGTGCTCATAGCCACCAGGATACCTACCTTGTCCCTGGCTGTTTAAACTGGGTTTGGCAAGTGGTCATTGAAAGTTGACCAGGAAGGTGGATCAGCAGAACCCTACATTTATTATCTCTGGAACTTCTTGTATTTAATTGCATAGCCTTTGGCTTGACCAAGGCCTCTATCGTGTGTAGAGACTTATGGAGTGGTGTTGGTTTGTCTTTGTTGATTAATCAGGGTTGCATTACCATATTCTCCTCTACATTGATGCTGTGCAGAATCAGCAAGAGATGCTTTAAACTGAAATAAACAAAAAAGACCATAAATACATTCATTTATCCCAAAACCTTGATAAGTGATGGCAACAAGTTTCAAGAGTTTTAACTGGTGTCTGTGCAATTCAGATTCAGTTATTCAGTATGTTGGAATGTTAATGATAATTAAATCTGACACCAATTATGCACCTGTCATCATATATTATATTATATTTGGATGTATCAGGTAGGATATTCAAAAATATGCCATACTGCCTAATTTATAATGAAAATCATATTTCATATTCTAATTAACCTGCATTTGCAATAGTCATAAAAATTAATAGAGCAAATCCAGTTAGCTAATAGAGCACATTTTTTGTAATAAATTTGTGAGTTTGTCATTTTTAACATGTTTATTCAGTAAAACTTAATTACTTAACCTTATAATTAAACCCTTGTTCATGCTGCATTAAGCCCTTAAAGAAATAAAGGGGAGGGATAAACAAATGACATCGGTAAATAATTGAATAGTAAATTATCAATAATCAGTCATTTTTCAGGAAAGTCGTACTGTACTGAAGATGAGTGACAGAACCTACAAGAAAGTTCCATTATAAAGAGAATTGGGCATTTCACTCTCAGAGGAAAGTTGGTGTGAGGGTACCTGGGGGTCGGTGGGGACGCCCGCCAGCTGCTTCCTCTAGGCGCGTGCGAGCATCTTCGCTGTCCTTTTGACGCGCACGCATGCGCGTTCCTCTTCCTGGTTGCGCGCGCATGCGCGTCTATGGTCCTTCTCGGCGTGTGACGTCACTATGGCGCCAAATTTGAATATTTAAAGCGCTTCCTGTAGCAGAATCATTGCCCAACATAGGTTTTTGTCCTGTGAGTTCCTGGGTGTGTGATTCTTGTCCTTTTGATCTGTTTTGATGTTTTGACCCCTGCCTGTCCTTGACCTTCCTGTACTGCTGCCTGGACCGACCTTTGCCTGAATTTTGACCTCTCTTCCGGATTCTGTTTGGTACTGCGCTGCCTGATTGTTGTTGACCCCGGCTTGACCTCTGACTACTCTTTTGGACTCTGATTTGGTACTGTACTCTCTGAACGTTGCTGACCCCGGCCTGTTCTCCGACTGTGTCTTCTTGTGCCCATTCTCCCTGTAGCACGGTTCTGGTCCCCTTGCCTCCTCAGAACTCTTTCCTTGGGCTCCTCACTGTAAGACCTGGCGGCATCCGAGTAGCGAAGGGCTCCTCCCGACGTGAAAGGCGGCGGTTATAGGCAAAAGCATGAGCCGAGACCAGGCCCTTGGGAACTGTTCTGAGTTTTGGGATACCGACCGTGACAGTTGGGAGAGTATATTTCGCACAACCGAAAAATGTTCAATAAGTAATAGATTTCAAGAATACTCTTATAAACTTCTATCTAGATGGTACAGGACGCCAGCTTTGCTTTATAAATGTAAGGTAATGACGGCAGACATATGCTGGAGATATAATATTGGCACAGGAAGGTACAACATGCCCAAAAATACAGGACTACTGGACTCAAATAAGGGAGAAATGCGCAGAAATAATTAATGAACCAATACCACTAGATTTACAAGCACTAATTCCAATGAATTGGAGAAAAGACTAACAATAGAGAGATGGTATCAATTAATCAATCAATTAATAAATGAAATATGCCTGATGGAAGACCTAACATCATCAATCTATAACAAATACCTAGATTTTACAGTTGTATGGCGACCATGGAAAGAATTTATTGGGAAAGCTACAGATAGGGGAGTCCAAGAACTTAACCACCGTTAGGAGACCAAAAGAGACAGAAACATCTACATTTTTACATTAAAAAAAGGGTGAAAAAGTAAGCACTTACCTTGATCCACAACAGCCTGATGGTAGATATCTACAGAAGGAACAACAGAGAAAGATAGCAAACCACACGTAATTGCTACAATTTAAATGAAACAGGGCAAATCCCTATGTTTTCTATGTTAAATGTTAGCAGGTCATTTTTTTTCTCTTTATTTCGATGGTCATAATTATGCTAAACAAATTAAAGTCATAAATCTGTATATGTGCATTAGAACAAGTTCAGAATGGCATAAAATATGTCATTTACAGAAAGTACCGTATATACTCGAGTATAAGCCGATCCGAATATAAGCCGAGAAACCTTACGAAAACTGGAAAAACTTATTGACTCGAGTATAAGCCTAGGGTGGGAAATGCAGCAGCTACTGCTAAGTTTTAATAATTGAAATAAATACCAATAAAATTACATTAATTGAGGCATCAGTGGGGTATATGTTTTTCAATATTTATTTCAAAGAAAAACAGTAAGTTAGCTCTGTAAGTGGAGAAGAGGGTCAACAAAAACAATATGAGTACAACCCTCATTGCACATTGGCTAGTGGGAGCCTAGGCCAGGGCACTGGAGGGTCTGGTTGCAGGTGGCCTAATTTGCACACAAAGGACAGAGGGTGCTAGTCTAGAGGGACCCATGGCACCCGACTCGAGTATAAGCCGAGGGTGACTTTTTCAGCACATTTTGGGTGCTGAAAAACTAGGCTTATACTCGAGTATATACAGTAGATGTAAAATGACTAATGTAAAAAGTTTCATTATATTTATATTATTCTTTTGGTGCAAAACCACATTTGACCCTAACCACCACCCATGATGACTTAGTCTACTCCTACAGTATTTATGTCCAAACCTTATATATATTATAATCCCTGCTAAAGGATATACAGTTTTATAATATACAGTCATAGAATGTATACCCTTCTTCTGAAAACATGTCCCTTGAGATTCTTTTTGACTCCTTGATTCTTTTCCCCTTAAGATACCAGTGATGAGGCAGCATATCAGACAAACAATATGTGAAAACAGCAAGTAAAGTAGAAATGCTTCCCGGGCAGATAGTATTTCATCAATGATTTTTAATGCTCCTGGCTAATGAAAGCAGAGCTAATTTGTTTTCCTAACTTTAAGCTTAATAGGCTATACTGTGTATCATATACAGAAGTATTCATACATTAGCACAAATTGCCTACCTGGGGCCTTTTATTTCTCCTCTGCATATGAACAACTGCTACGCTTTGGCTCACGGAATAAATGTGATATAAGCAAAGAAACTACAGAAGAAATATACTGTAGATGTTGTATAATACTGTTTAATAACTGGAATAATTATTACTTCATAGGAAACTGCCTTTTCACTATTCACAATGGCCTGGTGAGTTACAACTTCCTTTACCCAGCACACAATGGGGCACATTGGACTCTACCTCAGGCAGGCTCTAGCTTTTGGAATGAAGGATGGGTTTTCCACACTCAATAACATGAGTGCCAGTGGTATTTAACTGTGTTTTTTATTTGTTTTTGGTAGATCGTCAGTCATACATGTGGCTATTTTACCACCATTGTTGAGAAAGGTACCATTATATCACATAGTTACATGTTGGCATGCTGTCTAGGTTGTGGCAACAGTTTATAAAAAATGCCTTTCCTGTCTCAGCATCATAATATCCCCAGTAAAAAAGCTTGACAGACCGCAACAGAGCCTTGACCCTAAAGTAGTGATGAGCGAAGCGTTTTTGAGCATTTTTTGATGCACTGGGCAATATTTTTTTATGCAGGCAACTTTTTTTGTTGTGCGCCGAATTATTCCTCAAATAATTTTTGCGCCCCTACAAAGTTTCACCTATTGCAAAACGTGAAAATCCACTGCGAATCCATGCCTGCTGATAAATTTCACTCATCGCTACTGTAAAGTTATGCTGACAAAAACCACTTCTCAAAATATGTATGTGCATAATAAGGACCCCGGACAGACCGCAGTGCAGGAAGGAGGACAACGACAAGGCTAGCAAGTGACAGGAAGTGATGTCAGAGGCAAGGGAAGAGATACAGGGACAGCGTGAGGGAGAAGCGGGCCATTTTAGGATCTGGAGCAGCGTCCGTCCCTCCCACCCGCCCCTTTTTAGGTAAGATCTTGGCGGTTAACTGTAGGGGATCCACGTGGGTCCAGAGTATTTGTTCGTCACAGCAGGTGGTGGAATGCTTGCCCTGGGGGCCTTATGGCCATGAATTGTTAAGGATGAATAGCCGACAGGTGGTGATGCAGGTTCTTGTTGGGCATGGGTCCCGCAAGAGGGGTGTACCTAGTTCTCACTTGCCCATCTGCCCCCTACGGGGTTGGGTGGCCGGCATGCCAGGTAGCCCAGGAAGGCGTATAGCAGTGGTTTTGGGCAAACATTCCTTGGATATGGTTCTTTTCTCAAAGTTGTAAAACATATTGGTTGATAAGTTCATACATTGATAATGTTAATGTATATGTATCTTAATCTGTAATTAAAGTTGTGATCTTCTATATCCCAAAACCTAGATGTCATTATTTGTGTCTTGGGGGAAAAAGCGGTTCCAGAAATGTGGATACACGTATAAGGTAAGCAAAGGGGTGTGAGTTGGTGGTTATCCTTCCTGGGGGGCTTGACGCTGCCCTTATCAAAGATTATCTATAGGTCATGTTGATCAGTTTCCACAGATAGGGCTGTTTTTGTAAGTAATTTTTACTTGAAGTCCCTAAACCTGACTGTTTTGCCAACCTGACTGTCCCTTCTCAGCCTGTCAGTTACAGCTTCTAATGCTAATGGCCTACTGCTGCACAAATATGGCCGCCCCCTCATAGGGGAACATGGGGGATCAGATAGGGAATGTAAAAGCACCAGGCAAATACCTTTATGGCAAAATTATAAATAGCATGCAAAGACAGTGTTATGAAGAATGTAAAAAAAAATTCTGGTGTCAGTATCTCTTTATCCAGCTGAGCACCTATGGGATGAATTGGACTAATAATGAGCCAGCCCTGATCCTCAACATCAATGCCCAACCAATTACATATGAATAGAAGCAAATACCATCAACTATGTTGCTAAATTGGGTGGAAAGACTTACCAGAAAAATAGAAAATAAAAGAAAGGACCAACTTCGTGTTAGCGCTTACTTTGCCTACTAAAGACTTCTGAGAAACAAATGATACATTATTATTCTATCCAGGGAACTGGGACATTTTAAAAAACACTGTTACTGTAAAAAGTTGATGTAACCTTTCTTTTCTCAAAGTTAAAAGAAAGACTAAGACCCGTGTTTGTGCAATTTATTATTTTTAAGGTGTATTTTTCAAGCAGGATAATCACAAGCACCACTATGTTCTTTAAATATAACTGTCACGGAAATGGCATTGATGAGGATTTTTTGCCGAGGATTCTGCAGTTTATGTAATCATTGTAAACAGATTTTGAGTGACTCTAATAACTGCATTTCCAAGATCTGTTCAAATATACATTATAAGCAGTGATGAAACGTATTTAGTACAGTTTGATATGTGTGGCTGATAGAAAATTGCAGCTAAGTACATATACAAATACTTACTGAATACAAATTACTTTTGAATAATTTGTAAATAAGAAACTTTATTTCTTTTCACGTAAGTTCAGCAGAAGGTTTGTGTCCTTAGTTGCTCCGTTCATAGCTGATTCAAGTGCAATATTGTTCAGTGTCTTTTCTTACCTAAACTTTTTTGCAGCCCATAAAAACACGTATTCCAGTTTTAGCGGAATTATGCTTTCCATAGTCGCAACCCACTAAACTCCACAATGGTCATACAATGGTTACTCTATAGTGTATCTCAGAAAAGATAAAAGTGCTTGGGAAACAATACAAATGTAATATTGCTCTCTTCCAAGGTCATTACATCATAAAACTTGCAAAAAAAACGAAAAACTACCGCTCCATTATTATGATATATTTATAAAATTATTTCTACAATAATTAAGCAGCTGGCCAACTTAGGTATATAAATGTAAAAACATAAATTGTGATGGGCAAAATAATTCTCCAGGCATGGATTTGTGGTGAATTTCAGCGTTTTGCCATTGGCAATTTTTTTTTGCGCAAAACGAGCGTCAAAATTTGCAGCAGAAAAATTATCTGCACAACAAATAATTGTAGCCTGCATCAAAAAAAAAAATGTTGTGCGTGTAAAAAAAAGATGCACGTCAAAAAAAAGTCACACACATCTTTTTTTGACGCACACGTAAAAAAATTGTTGCTTGCGTCAAAAAAAATATGTGCGAGACAATTTTTCAATGTTTTGCGAATCTTTTCAAAGATTCGCAAATTTTTCAATGAAGTGAAACGAGACCGATTCACTAATCACTAAACATAAATAAATCAAAAAGGACCTCATAAAAACTATAGACTATAGATAGTAAATCAAATATTTTCAGAAGCAAGGTGCATTCCACTGTGGCAAGTGTTCCACTATGTCAGTGATCCCCAACCAGTGACTCAGGGGCAACATGTTGCTCCCCAACCCCTTGGATGTTGCTCTCAGTGCCCCCAAACCAGGGAGTTATTTTTGAATTCCTGACTTGGGGGCAAGTTTTGGTTGTTTAAAAACAAGATTTCCTACCAAATAAAGCCCCTGTAAGCTGATAGGGTGCATAGAGGCTGCCTAATAGCCAATCTGAGCCCTTATTTGGCACCTCCATGAACTTTTATGGTGCTTGTGTTGCTCGCCAAGTCTTAATACTGAATACTTAACCAACAGATAGTTTTATATTATGTTAAGTGACCTATTAAAAATATATTAGAAAATAAGTAAAAGTGATTTTTTTGTCCGTATCTAACTTTATCAAAATTATCACTAGGGATGTAGCGAACCTCAAAAAAAAAGTCAAAAAGTGCGAATATTCGCGAACTTTGCGAACCCCATAGACTTCAATGGGAAGGCGAACTTTACAACCTAGAAAAGCCATTTCTGGCCAGAAAACTGATTTTAAAGTTGTTTAAAGGGTGCCACGACCTGGACAGTGGCATGCAGGAGGGGGATCAAGGGCAAAAATGTCTCTGAAAAATACTTTGTTGACACAGCGTTGCGTAAAACCGCAAAGGCAGCTGGCAGACCTAGCGGAAATACGCAGCGTTTTTTGCTATTTCGCGCTATTAGCACCGTGGAAACGGGATTTGCTGAAAAATGCCATGTGTGGCTTGTGCGGCATTATTAGGCCGAGAAAAAACGCAGCAGAAAAACGCCACGCGAACCCAAATTGCGAACATACGCGAAAAGTTCACGAACTCGCGAATTAGTTCGCCGGCGAACAGTTCGCTACATCTCTAATTATCACTCAGGAATCGATGGAAAATGCAAATTAGAAAGGAAAGGAAGGAACATGCACAGGACTGGGGTTGGTCTTCTTCCTGTTCTACACTGCTGATATCTGCAAGAAGTATTGGAGGAGGAGGAGGTCAGCGGCCCATCAGTGCTGGACCTAATGTTAGGTAAACCTTAATTTGATTAGCAGATTTCAAAGAAACTAGCCATTTTTGCTAATAAGTCCCTATTGTCAAAACACTTATTTTGGCAATAGGGACATATTAATGAGATATTAGTAAAAAGTGGAGATATTTACACCACTGCAAATACTTTGCGTAAGTATTATCCCTATACGTCTGTGATGGGGAAAATACACTACTGAATTAATAACCAGCTTGAACCTAGTGAAATTACTTTTGGCATTGGTGCTATTAATAAATGAGTATATTTCAGAAGTGTTGTTATTATACCTGGCAAATGTTCATCATTGCAACGTTAAACTGCCAAAATTATCGTATTTGAGTTTCAGTAAAATGACGTGCCAAATTTTAGTGTCAAAATGTGAAAATAGAGTGCATTTTATTCTTACTAGTGATGGCCAAATAATTCGCCAGGCATGGATTTGAGGTAAATTTCCGCATTTCACCATTGGCGGATTGTTTTGCAAAATGGGCAATGAAAAATTGGTGCCTGCATCAAAACAAATTGTTGCACGCATCTTTTTTTTGACAATTTTTTTTTTTGCTGCGCAACATTTTCACTGTTTCGAGAAATTTTCGCCATCGCTTTTGAAAGATTCGCAAATTTCTCATCTTAGCGAATGAGGACAGATTCACTCATTACTCATGTTTACCTGTGGATAATTGCACCTCAAAATCATATTCAAGTGAATAGAGAACCAGAGAATTCATGTCTGGTAAATATTCCTCAAGTAATGAGCACATTTTTTTGGTAGGCATGGATTCGCAGTGAATTTCCACATTTTGCCATTGGTGAATTGTTTCGCGAAACTTCCATGAAAATTTTCCATGGAAAAATGAGTTGCACGTCAAAAAAAGTTGCGGTCGCATAAAATAGGTGCGGTTGTGTCAAAACAAGACATGGGCGACAAAAAAAACGGGCAACAAAAAAGTTGCACGACAAACATGTTTCACAAATTTTTTTGCAGTTTCATGAATTTTACGGCGAAGCGAAACGGGACAGATTCGCTCATCACTATATGCCTCCAATAAAGCACTAAATAGCATGATAAAACCAAAAGATCTCTCAAGATTGTATGCAAAAGAATGTTACATATGTTGTAGTGCAGCACTGTATTGCACTTACTGGATGTCTTTTTTTATGCCTTTAGAAGAGAGAGTGCAATGGATTTGGACACCTATTGCTATTAAGAACGTAGAATTTTGCAAGTCAGTGTGTTCAGTGATCCCCGACCAGTGACTCGGGGGCAACATGTTGCTCCCCAACCCCTTGGATGTTGCTCTCAGTGCCCCCCAACCAGGGAGTTATTTTTGAATTCCTGACTTGGGGGCAAGTTTTGGTTGAATAAAAACAAGATTTCCTACCAAATAAAGCCCCTGTAAGCTGATAAAACAAGATTTCCTACCAAATAAAGCCCCCTGTAAGCTGATAAAACAAGATTTCCTACCAAATAAAGCCCCTGTAAGCTGATAGTGTGCATAGAGGCCCCTAATAGCCAATCTTAGCCCTTATTTGGCACCTCCATGAACTTTTATGGTGCTTGTGTTACTCTCCAAGTCTTTTTACATTTGACTGTGGCTCACAAGTAAGAAAGGTTGGGGATCCCTGGATCATTTAGACCCCACTGGGTACATTTGCGTATAAATATTCCAGCAACTTAAAATGAACGTACCAAAAAGTAAATAAATAAAAACACCTCTCGGAGCACTGAAAGAAAAGGGCAAATAGCAAACAGTTATGCTTTTCTGAAATAATGTTTTAGGTAAGGCCTGATTACTATAAAAGCCCTAGCATAACAAAGCAAATCATTTCGTTTTGAGAAAAAAAAATAACACTCAGCTACTTTTCTTGTTGAGTTTTATAATCTAAATTCCAGGACTAGGTATCATTAAGTAGTCCCCTGGCGACCATGATGATGATTCAAAATGTTAGGCAGTACCCAGGGGAACAGAAACAGTCATTGCTTTTGCTCATACATTATGTACGGAGAGTGTACATTTGGCAAAAGTGACATTTAATGTTTTCCAGAGATAAAGTCGATTTGCTTTTTATTTTCCCCTGCAACAGAAATGAGATAATTCTTTAGAGTAAACTCCTATTTTTGCTTAGACTTGTGTCATTACCATACAAATTGTAAATAGCATCTGTCTAAACTGCAGACTTTCTTCAAATGTAAAATATTTTGAAACAGATGCCGAGTGTTAATAACAGCAAAAAAAGGAAAAATGTGAATATTTCTTAAAACCAACTGTTTAAAATGCCATTTACAAACCAAAAGGTATACAATGGTTTTTATATACAATATAATGTAAGGGAATTTTTTAAAGTGAATAACTGAGCACTGCCTTAGGGATATATTCTCCCTACGACTGCATGAGTTTGTTCCAGATACACCAGTTTTCTCCCACATCATAAAGATAATTGTATTCTGGTAACTGTCCATAAAGTGACCACAGAGTATGTATGAATGAGATAGTAACTTAGACTGTAATCTCCAGTGGAGCAGAGGCTGATGCAGGGGTCCCCAACCTTTCTTACTCGTGAGCCACAGTCAAATATAAAAAGACTTGGAGAGCAACACAAGCACCATAAAAGTTCATGGAGGAGCCAAATAAGGGCTTAGATTGGCTATTAGGGGCCTCTATGCACCCTATCAGCATACAGGGGGCTTTATTTGGTAGGAAATCTTGTTTTTATTCAACCAAAACTTGACACCAAACCAGGAATTCAAAAATAACTACCTGGTTTGGGGGCACTGGGAGCAACATCCAAGGGGTATTGAGGAAAATGTTGCTAACAAGCCACTGGTTGGGGATCACTGGACTGGGGGGTAGGCAGCACATGTAGTTATGAGCCAATTTTTTTGGCAGGCATGGATTTGCAGCGAAATTCTGCATTCCACCATTGGTGAATTGTTTTGCGAAACTTGAAATTTTGCTGCTATTGTACAGCGCTGCGGAATATGTTGGCGCTTTATAAATAAATGTTAATGTAATGTTAAAGTAAATGCTGCAAAAATTTGCCGTCGCGACAAAATAGGTGTGGTCACATCAACAAAAGGTGCAAATGAGTTAAAATAGACGTGGTCGCATCAAACAAAGTCACACGGCACCTACTTTTCACGAATTTTCCCCCGTTTCACGAATTGTTCTGTAGGTTTGAAAATTGTCCGGTGAAGTGAAACATGATGGATTTGTTAAACATCAACTCACATGCCTTGGGTGTAAAGGTGGGGGGGGAGCACCAGGGCACGTACTTCTTCTGCCTGGCTAACCTTGTTCACAGTTCCCAGAGAGGATTCCCCCACTGCTTACTGGCCTGCATGACGCTCCTCCATTGCCCTCCTTCCCGCCGCGTGTCACTGATGGGAGAGTGTCATGACATGTGCACACAGGGGGCTGGGTGATGAGAGGGCTTGGCCATTATCGCGCCAACAGCTTGGCCAAGTATATAGTGGTAGCTGTTTGTTTTTATGTAATGTATATGGCAAAAGCATAAAAATCTAAACAGTCATGGAAATATTTTCTTATGAAACACCGAGCAATCACTTGCCATTAATGCAAATTAATTTTATACATTGCTGTTTACACAATATTACTTCTGATTTTATAACACCCCACTTAGACTTTATTTTGCCTTTGATTTTGATGGCAGGCTTGTGTTTTCTCATGCTTATTATAGCATTTAAAACTAGTGATGAGTAAAATGTTTTGCCAGACATGGATTCGCAGCAAATTTCTGCCTTTGGCAGGTTTTTTTTAGCGAAACGGGCACAAATATTTGCCACAGGAAAAATTTGCCGGGTAACAAAAAAAAGTTGCGTGTGTCCAAATAAGCCACGTTTCACAAATGTATCATCGTTTCCTGAATTTTTTCACAGTTTCGCAATTTTTTCTATGAAACAGGAAATATTTGCTTATTGTTATATACTACCCCCCTTATCTATGGCCTTACACGTTTCATGATTGAATGGCACTTAGCCATAGGCAGTAAGATACATCAGATATACAAACAATATCTAAAAGTACAGTCCCATTCCAACAATTAAAAATCATCCAATCAATGCATCATGCAACATGAATAGGGATGTAGTGAACCTAAAAAAAAAAAGTTCGCGAACTTACGCCAAAACCCGCGAATATTCGCGAACTTTGCGAACCCCATAGACTTCAATGGGAAGGCGAACTTTAAAAACTAGAAAAGCCATTCCTGGCCAGAAAACTGATTTTAAAGTTGTTTAAAGGGTACCACGACCTGGACAGTGGCATGCTGGAGGGGGATCAAGGGCAAAAATACTTTGTTGGCACAGAGTTGCGCAAAAAACGCAAGTTATTCTAGCGAAAATACGCTGCTTTTTTGCTATGTCGCGCTAAACACCATGAAAACGGGATTTGCGGGAAAAACGCCGTGACTTGTGCGGCGTATTGTACAATACTTTTGCGACGATAGAAAACGCGGCGCGAACCCAAACTGCGAACATACGCTGAAAGTTTGCGAACATACACGTTCGCGGACACCCGATGTTCGCGCAAATTTGTTCGCGGGCGAACAGTTCGCTACATCTCTAAACATGAATATGAATAATAGAACCGGGACCTATTGGTGTTGTAAGGGCACTCACCGGCTCCGCCGCCGCCGAGTCCCTTCAGCGCATAGCGTTCGGCGAATGGAACGCATGCGCCATTTGCGTTCCAGCGCGCGCGTGCGCATGCGCGACGCTTGTACTTGACGCACGCGTGCGCGATGACGTCATGACGCTCGCTACGTCGGCGGGAGATTTAAAAACCCATTCAAAACAACACACTTTGCTCGGTTATCGCTTTTTGCATGCCTAGCAATTCCTTCTGACTTGAAACTTTGTGATTTTGACCCTCTGCCTGACTCTCCGCTTCTGAACCCTGCTGCCTGCCTTGACCCGGACCTGTTTTGACTACGCCTTCGCTTACTCCTACGGTACTTCGCTATTTGGCCTTCCAGCCTCTCTCCACTGCTGCGCTTCCTGTCTCACTCTCAGGTTAAGCCTCCAGCCTAGTGTGAGGTGCTTGTGGGTGGCAATCCCGTCGGACTCGCTTGGCTTGACAGTATAACCGAGACATGGATCGTGAGGAAGATACTTCTCCTCTCGCCACGTTGACCCAGCAGATTGCCGCCCTTGCTCACGCTGTGAGAGAGCTCCAAGCGGACTACAATCAAGTCCAAGAGCAACTACAGGCCGTTCAGCTCCCGGCTCCGCCTCCTGCTCCCGTGGCAATGCCTCCTCCTCCGCTAGGTGCCACAGCCCCAGAACCCAAGATACCGTTACCGGACAAGTTCTCTGGAGAACGCAGTGCTTTCAGAACTTTTGTTAATGCCTGCAAACTTCTGTTTATGCTCCAGCCACAGACTTATTCCACTGAACAGGTGAAAGTTGGTGTGGTTATGTCTCTACTACGGGGGCAGCCGCAATCCTGGGCTTTTCGGTTAATGGAGCAACAGAGCACCGCCCTGCATACTGCGGATGCTTTTTTCCAAGCAATGGCCGTCCTGTATGATGATCCCCATCGAGTCGGTACAGCGGAAGCGGCCCTGAGGAACCTCCGTCAAGGAACCCGTCCTGTGGAGGATTACACCATTGACTTCCGTAAATTTTCAGCTGACACAGATTGGAATCAAGCGGCACTTAAACATCAGTTCCGTCTTGGCCTTTCTTCCCTTCTAAAAGACGAATTGGCTAGGATTGGAATCCCGGACTCTCTGGAAGGCCTGATACAATTATCGATTCAAATCGACCAACGCCTTAGAGAAAGGAGGTCGGAAAAGGCCAGTCAATTCCAGTCATCCTGGGTGTTACCAAAGGCCTCGCCGCCAATTCGAGTTGACTCCGGACCCTCTACATCCTCAGAGCCCGAACCTATGCAAATTGGTGCCCTTCGGCCTTCTCTATCCCCTGAGGAACGCATTCGACGGAGGAGATTGAACCTCTGCCTTTATTGCGGCCTGTCGGGTCATCTTCTCAATGGCTGCCCTACTCGCCCATCTCCTCCTCGTAAGGGTCCTTTGCTACATACATCTGAGCCTCGGCCTTATTTCGCTCCCTTGCTCACTTTCTCTCTCTCTCTACAGTGGGAAGACAAGATCCTGGAGCTCCCGGCCATCCTGGATTCCGGAGCTAGTGGCTGTTTTCTGGACTCTAAAATTGCAGACTATCATAAGATCCCCCTATTGCCCAAGCCACTCCCTCTCCTCATCCGAGTAGCAGATGGTTCTCCAATCAGTTCCGGTCCTATCTTGAAAGAGTCCATTCCCTTACGTGTCATTATAAATAAAATTCACTCTGAAGAATTAAGTTTTGATGTGGTAACTTCCCCGTTCTCACCTATTATTGTTGGGTTGCCATGGTTACGCAAACACAACCCAGTAGTGGACTGGGATAAAGGCAGGATTACCTTTTCTTCTAGCTTCTGCCGCACTCATTGTCTACCTCTTCCTGATCTACAAAAATTATGCTGTGTTTCTTCAGAGAGACTGTCAGAGAAGTTTCCCAATCTACCTCCGGAATACTATAATTTCCTGGATGTCTTTGACAAAAAGGGAGCAGACACTCTACCTCCTCACCGAAAGTACGACTGTCCTATTGAACTTTTTCCGGGATCCCAAATACCTTTTGGGCGAATTTATCCCCTAGCTGAGCCTGAGTTAAAGGCCCTGCGTAGCTATCTGGAAGAAAACCTAGCTAAAGGTTTCATCCGCCCATCAACCTCCCCTGCGGGAGCTGGAATCTTCTTCGTGGAAAAAAAAGATCACACATTGAGGCCTTGCATTGATTACCGAAATCTTAATTCCATTACAATTAAGAACAGGTATCCTTTACCTCTGATTCCGGAACTCTTCCAAAGACTCAGGGAAGCAAAGATCTTTTCTAAACTTGATTTAAGAGGCGCCTATAACTTGGTCAGAATAAGAGAAGGGGATGAATGGAAGACCGCTTTTCGTACCAGATACGGACACTTTGAATATCTAGTCATGCCCTTCGGTCTCTGTAACGCTCCAGCAACGTTCCAGCATTTTGTTAATGATGTCTTCAGAGATTATTTGGACGTTTTTGTTATTATTTACTTAGATGACATCCTAGTCTTTTCCAAATCGGTGGCAGAGCATCGAGTCCATATGGAAAAAATATTCTCTCGGCTCCGTTCTCACCAACTGTTTGCTAAATTTGAAAAATGTGAATTTGACAAGACTTCTATTGAGTTCCTTGGGTTTATCATCTCGGCTGAAGGAATTCAAATGGACCAAAAAAAGATCTCAGCCATTCTGGACTGGCCGGTTCCTTTGTCCCGAAAAGACGTCCAACGTTTTATTGGATTTGCGAACTTCTACAGGAGGTTTATTAAAGGTTTCTCACAGATTATGTTACCTATTACACGGTTAACCAGCTTAAGTACGAAATTCCACTGGACACCTCAGGCTCAATCCGCTTTTGAATTGTTAAAAACTCTATTTACCTCTGCACCTATCCTTCAGCATCCAGATCCGGCAAGACCTTTCATTTTAGAAGTCGACGCGTCAGAATCTGCAGTGGGGGCCGTTCTCTCTCAAAGATTTCCCGCTTCTGGAGCACTTCATCCGGTCCCCTATTTTTCACGGAAGATGAATAAGTCTGAACAAAATTATGATGTAGCTGATCGAGAACTCCTAGCCATCAAACTTGCCTTAGAAGAATGGCGGTATCTCCTGGAGGGTGGTCCTCACCCCATCTTGATTTATACTGATCATAAGAATCTGGAGTATCTCCGTGTCGCCAAGAGACTTAGACCTCGACAAGCGCGATGGGCACTTTTCTTCATGAGGTTCAATTTTCATCTTACCTACCGTCCAGGCTCTAAAAACTCCAAAGCAGATGCATTATCCAGAATCCACTCTACTCAAGAAACTGCTCCAACCTCACCTGAGACGGTCCTCTCACCTCAAAATTTTTTGTTCATCCAATGCTCTTTGATTGACCAGATTAGGCAAGCCTCAGTATCCATTCCCTCTGGTTTGGATTTGACCTCTAAGGATGGACTATTCTTTTTTAAGGACAAAATTTTTGTACCTGAAAGTCTTCGTCTAGAGGCCCTTCGTACCATTCACGATTCTAAGTTGGCAGGTCACCCTGGTATTAAAAAGACTATTGTTCTAGCCAAAAGATTCTTTTGGTGGCCTAAATTAACTTCAGATTGCACTAAGTATACCAAGTCCTGTGAAATTTGTGCTAGATCCAAGGACTCACGTACTAAGCCTTTGGGTTCACTGCTTCCCCTTCCAGTTCCTTCCAGACCTTGGGGATCCATTTCTATGGACTTTATTTCAGACTTACCTCCGTCTTCAGGACACACAACTATTTTTGTCATAGTGGATCGTCTAACCAAGATGGCTCATTTTATTCCCCTTCCCAAGCTTCCCTCTGCTGCCTCCACCGCAGAATACTTTATTAAAGAAATTGTCAGATTACATGGGGTGCCCGATGAGATAATTTCTGATAGAGGAACTCAGTTTACGTCTCAATTTTGGAGGTCCTTATGCCAAGCTTTGCAAATCAGGATGTCTCTTTCTTCGGCTTTTCATCCTCAAACTAATGGGCAGACGGAGAGAACCAATCAGACCCTAGAGCAATATCTAAGGTGTTTCACTTCCTATCGTCAAGACGATTGGGTTTCCTTGTTGCCCCTTGCGGAATTTGCTTACAACAATAGTTTGCATCACTCCATCCAACAATCCCCTTTCTTTGCCAATTACGGCTTGCATCCTGCCATCTTTCCCTCTTCGTTTAATGAAATCTCCGTTCCTGCTGTAAAAGAACGGTTATTATTTTTAAAAGAGAACTTTAAAACTCTGCAGGAAGCTATCAAAAAAGCCCAGGACAGCTTCAAGTCTTACGCGGATAGAAGGAGAGGTAAAGATCCCAATTTTAAAGTAGGCGATAAGGTTTGGCTCTCTTCTGTAAACCTTAAATTATCTTGTCCTACACGGAAGCTGGGTCACCGTTTTCTTGGTCCTTTCGAGATTCTCAAACAAATCAATCCTGTGGCGTTTCAGCTTAAGCTTCCTAATTCCTGGCGTATCCATCCAGTTTTCCATACTGCTTTATTGAAACCAGTGACTGCTAATTCTTTTGTTGGACGGGTCCCTATCCCACCTCCTCCCATCAGAGTCGACGGTCAAGAAGAATTTGAGGTCGAGGACATCCTTGATTACAGGCTAAGGGGGAGACAACCTCAATATTTGGTTAAATGGAAGGGGTACGGTCCGGAAGAGAATTCTTGGGAACCAGCTCCTAATATTCATGCACCTGAGATATTACAGAAGTTCCACCGCAAGTATGGTTCTAAAAGCAAGGTTCGCGTCCGGAGGCCGCTCCTAAGGGGGGGGCCATGTAAGGGCACTCACCGGCTCCGCCGCCGCCGAGTCCCTTCAGCGCATAGCGTTCGGCGAATGGAACGCATGCGCCATTTGCGTTCCAGCGCGCGCGTGCGCATGCGCGACGCTTGTACTTGACGCACGCGTGCGCGATGACGTCATGACGCTCGCTACGTCGGCGGGAGATTTAAAAACCCATTCAAAACAACACACTTTGCTCGGTTATCGCTTTTTGCATGCCTAGCAATTCCTTCTGACTTGAAACTTTGTGATTTTGACCCTCTGCCTGACTCTCCGCTTCTGAACCCTGCTGCCTGCCTTGACCCGGACCTGTTTTGACTACGCCTTCGCTTACTCCTACGGTACTTCGCTATTTGGCCTTCCAGCCTCTCTCCACTGCTGCGCTTCCTGTCTCACTCTCAGGTTAAGCCTCCAGCCTAGTGTGAGGTGCTTGTGGGTGGCAATCCCGTCGGACTCGCTTGGCTTGACAGGTGTATTTGCAATTTGGAACCCTACTGATACTAAGGATGTTTTTTTATCAATAAAGCAGCATTTTCTCCCATAATTTGCTTGTAAGTTACCCGCGCTCCGAGTGGTGTCCTCTGCAATATTGACAAAATGGGTTCAATTGCACCTTGATACAAATTTGGTACATCTAGCATTTTAGGGTGGAAATTACACCACTTCTGGAGAATGCGTTCAAAGTTATGTTTGTATTTATTAGGTACAAGTCACGTATTTCTATTGATGCAAACTACTTTGCCATGCCCAGAGTGGCAGTAAAACCTAAACATTTATAGTCAAAGTTTCATACAACTCATCAGCAGAAGAAGGATTGGCCGCCATGCTTTTTGAATGTAAATATCTTAATTTGATCTTTACTGTATCAATTTTCAAGCATCCACATTTGCAACTAAGCTTGTAAATGTCCACTTATATTTTAAAGTATGCTGGGAATTGTAGCCAAGCATCAACAGAGTAGTGGGCGAATGAACAAGAGTGTTAAGAGGCATGTTCAAAAATTTGATTTGCGTAAAAAGGGTTTTGTTGACAATCCTTATTTCCATAGATCTGCTAATAACTGATTTGCAAGAAGGTCCCAATACACAGAGCATCATTAATTCAATAACATTTCGGCAGATTATGAAAATATTTTGCAAACTAGTCCTTTTCTAATGTTTTGACATTTAATTTCAGGGGCCATTTTATTTTGTTGCGTTTGCCTTGGACTTTTGTGCCTTGAGGTAATTGAAGCACATTGTTACTCTTTCTTTGGGCATTCAATGAAGATTATAAGCTTTCTACTTACACAGTAAGCTGCCACTGAGCGACTTCTCTCACACAACTGCTCTGATTGTAAAAACAATTGTGAATTCTGGCTCTTATAATAACGGTGACAAAAACCAGTGTAAGTGTATGAATTACACAGACAATACCATGAATGTAAACAAACAAACTGGACTAAATAGTTATTAAGAACACAGACTGGATGCGGATACAATAACTGAGAAAGAAAGCTTTTTGTTTAAAGGAAAAGTAACACTAAAAATTTTTAACTAAAAAATCTATTCTACCCTCCCCCAATAATTGCCTGATCCTGAAAACCATTTGTTATTTTGAATGCTTTAGAAGAAAATACCTGTTAAACTCAGCTTCCTGTCATTTGAACAAAGCAATGCCGGGGAAAGTATCAGCAGATGCATCAACTATGCGGCGATCGATTGATCAAGCCTAGCCTGACTCCTTCCTATATAGAAGTCAGGCTAGGCTCAATCAATCGATCGCCGCATAGTTGATGCATTTCCCGATACTTTCCCCGGCATCGCCGTATCGCCTTTGTTCAAATGACAGGAAGCCAAGATTTTTACAGGTATTTTCTACTATTTGTACAAATTAAAGAAATTGTAATTATAAGCAACTTTCTAATATACGTTCATTAAATACTTGTTGTAATGTTATTTGTACGTTACTTCTATTGAAACAATATAGCAGAAGCCACGTGAGAGGCCACGAGAAGAAGAATGCATGTTTGACTTCTGCTACATCACTAAAGGAGACAGAATTGCTTATAACTGTAATTACATTTATTTTCCTTTAGGGAAGCAGTAGGGGTCATTATTGTAGACCTGGCAAAGACTTGAATGCCAGGCCAGCCCTGTTCTTAAAGGAGACATATCGGATAAATGGGAAAAACCCTAATTTTGTAGGCAATTATGAATAATATACGGCGCTGGTTTCACTTTGGGCTAAAAATGAATCCTATCTGTAAAAATGGCCCCTTTATTGGAGCTCCCTATAGATCCTATCACTTCTCTGTCAGAGTTTGAAATGAGGGGTGGGTGTGTCCTAACAGTCCCTGCCAGAAGCACAGTAGGAGGGGGAGAGCCAATCACAACCCTGCAGTCACACAAGCACAGACAGGCTTCAGTTCCCTATCAGGGCAGCCTAGCTGCTGATTGGTTCCTATCCTACAGTGCAGTGTACGGAGGGCCGCCGGCTCCCAAGCTCATCCAGAGAATTCAGTCAGCAGGAAGTGAAACGGATGGGTGGGGCTAGTGGGGTTTTGCGCAAATTTCTCAATAAATCAGTCCGAAATACAACTTTTTAAGCACAATCCTTCTATATCTAGAGGAGTACAATTCCCTGGTACATTGTTAATTTTTATAGGATGTGTCTCCTTTAACAAATGCCATAGACTGCAAGTCATGGGACAGGTGAGGGATCCTTTATTAGGGTTCCCATCATTCCCCATATAAAGGGGGCAGGCTCTATTTTAGGACCCTGGTCCCCAGGGGAAAACAGTATCCCCATATAGAGACCCCTTCCATGGCTTTAGAATACCCCTATCATTTGGATCACCTGCTCCACAATTCTACTGTAGGGCAACTACTTTGTGGTGGTTTTACCCCATCTTTGTCTCCTGGTGTTTCATTAGGGTATGTAACAATGGGGTTCAGTGGGTTGGCTCGAGGCGAAGGGTCAATTGAGGAGTCCCCTTGTCAAGAAAATTCATTATAAATAATGCTTGGCATCTGGTTTTATTCTTGAATTTTATTTATTTTTAATTATTCCACAATAGAATTCTGTATCAGGATTTTGTATTTTACAGCATTTTTTACAACTGTGGATGTGGTTCATTCAAAGGGCTGAATGTAAACTCAGATTAAAAAAAACAAAAAACCCCGTAAAGGTTATACATCTTGAACAGCCAGGTTTCCAGCAGTATTTTCTATTTCCTCCCTGATAACTGCACATATTACCATAGCGGTTTTTGTCAGTCAAATCTATAAAATTCCTTTTATCTTTTGAAATCTTGTATAAATTGTGTTTTCAATTGGTGCAGGCACCGTAGTACTTCAATCCTTGTGTTCTGAAGCGGAGAGACATATCATCAAGAAAACATTACGTTGTACTTGTTTTTTTTTTTTATTCTTTTGGTGATCCTCCAGAAAACTATCACTGTTAAGATGTTTTATACATTCTTTTTTTTTTTTTTTTAACAGCAGGAATGTTGTATTAGAGCAAGAAAAATCGCAAATGATGAACAACTCCTGGTGAGTTTATATTATCTGGTTTCTAACTTAACCTGTCCAGAGAAAATTGAATCTGAGAACTATCTCGCATGATTCATTTGAATTAAAATTCTATCCGCTGTTCTATTCTCATTTATTTGAAATGAGAATATATGCTCGGTTAAAATGTTATAAAAAATACCTCCTGCTAAGAAAGATGCCTGTAGGATGTATAGTGAATATATACCTGCGCTCACGGAGGCTATTTCTTATTTTTCATGCTGCCTTTTCTTAAAACTTGTCTAAATTACAGCTCTTTATCAAGTTTTAAAGGTTGAAATCAGGTATGGTAAGTTATTTTCTCCTTATATCTGAACTGGTTATATGTACACTTTGAATATATTTTAAAGGAACAGTAACACTAAAAAATTAAAGTGTTTGCTTCAGAAACCCT
This sequence comes from Xenopus tropicalis, assembly GCF_000004195.4. Taxonomy (NCBI): domain Eukaryota; kingdom Metazoa; phylum Chordata; class Amphibia; order Anura; family Pipidae; genus Xenopus; species Xenopus tropicalis. The sequence goes on from NC_030678.2 coordinate 19,516,568, forward strand.
ACTATAGTTTATAGAAATAAGCTGCTGTGTAGCCCCGGGGGCAGCCATTCAAGCTGGAAAAAAGGAGAAAAGGCACTGGTTACGTAGCAGATAACAGATAAGACACCATTGTATTCTACAGGGTTTATCTGTTATCTGCTATATAACCTGTGTCTTTTCTCCTTTTGAATGGCTGCCCCCATGGCTACACACCAGGGTTTTTATATAAACTCTATTAGTGTTTCTGAAGCAATTGACTGCTCCGCCCCTATACCTGAGGTACAGAGGCGGGGCAGGCAATATATAGTTACATAGTTACATAGGGTTGAAAAAACCCATCCAAGTAAACCCAGCACACAACCTATACTAACCAATCTATACACTCACATACATAAACTATATATATACAACCAGTAATACTAACTGTAGATATTAGTATCACAATAGCCTTGGATATTCTGCTTGTTCAAAAACTCATCCAGGCCCCTCTTATAGGCATTAACAGAGTCTGCCATTACCCCATCACTAGGAAGGGCATTCCCCAACCTCACTGCCCTCACCGTGAGGAACCCCCTTCGCTGCTTCAAATGGAAGCTCCGTTCCTCTAATCTATAGGGGTGACCTCTGGTGCGTTGATTGTTTTTATGGGAAAAAAGAACATCCCCCAACTGCCTATAATCCCCTCTAATGTACTTGTACAGAGTAATCATGTCCCCTCGCAAGCACCTCTTTTCCAGAGAAAACAACCTCAACCTCGACAGTCTCACCTCATAGCTTAAATCTTCCATCCCCTTTACCAGTTTAGTTGCAGTCTCTGCACTCTCTCCAGCTCATTAATATCCTTCTTAAGGACTGGAGCCCAAAACTGCACTGCATACTCAAGGTGAGGCCTTACCAGGGACCTATAAAGGGGCAAAATTATGTTCTCATCCCTTGAGTCAATGCCCTTTTTTATACAAGACAGCACTTTATTTGCTGTAGTAGCCACAGAATGACACTGCCTGGAATTGGACAACTTGTGATCTACAAAAACCCCTAGATCCTTCTCCATTAAGGATGCCCCCAACACACTACCATTCAGTAGATAGTTCGCGTTTATATTATTTATACCAAAGTGCATAACTTTGCACTTATCAACATTGAACCTCATTTTCCAGTTTGCTGCCCAGTTTTCCAATTTTGTCAAATCGCTCTGATTTTTAAATACATTTATAGCAGGTAAGGATGTTTTAATAAACAAAAATAATTTTAGTTTCATGTTTAATTTGCAAAGGACTTTTATTATACAGCTATGTCTGGGTATCAGGTCCATTTAACTTATAACAGTGTCCTAATCAATAACCATAGGATTATATTTTACCGCTACTGTTTTCTATATTACCTTCTGAACACATTTAAAATCACCTAAACCTATAAGGTACAGAAATGATTAATCATGATCAATATCATCTTCTATATAATCCACCAATTGGTGATTAGAGAGCTAGGGGTAGATTTATTAAGACACCAATGCTCGGAGTGTTCATTCGAATGCTCTGAGCGTATTTTCGCCGACTTTTTCGTGCGCCTGCACGACTTTTGTCGTACGCTTGCGCGAGAAATTCGGACAGTTTCTGCCGCTGTTTACAATCGTTTTGTACGAAAACTTTGTGACTTTCGGATCACCAATATGATATTATCATGACTAATACGATTTTTTCGTAAGCATTTTTGTGATATTTGCGATCTTCAGAAATTATTGTATCCAATTCGAAAAAAACACACAAGCCCCCATTTTTTTTTGCACTTTGAATTTTGCCCTGTCATGAAAGGCCACAGGCACAAGTCTTTGCACTGTAGTATAAAGCAAAAGGACCTGCACTCTCCTGAAATGTTTCTCCTGCATTTGAAAGTGGTGTATTCATGAGTGGCGGGCTGAGGGAAGCATGTAGGTGATGCTTATTCCCACCTCCAGTTATGAGCGAAACATGTACGTTTGTAAAAAAAATGGAAAATTCATGAAATGTTGAAAGATCAATAAGATGCATTGAATTGAAAAATGTAGGCATTGTTAGACTGGCTCATTCCACTATGTTATGTTGTTTATTTAAGAAAAAGGCTCCCATGTTGCCAATTTTTTTCCAAACTCATGACCAGGCTCGTTAGACAGACCTGGGGAGGCCTCCAGCACCACTGGAAAGGGTTCATAATAATAATATCAGCAACAGACCGTCTTATTTTTTCCCCTGAGAATGGTGAAATGTAGTGATGAGCAATTTTTTGCCAGGCATGGATTTTCAGCAAATGTCCACATTTCACCACTGGCCACTTGTTTCGAGAAACTTCAGCAAAAATTTGCTGTGAAAAAATTCGGTGTGCGCCTCATCAAAAAAAGTTGTGCACGACACCGGTGTTTTGCGAATTTTTCCCCTTCTTGCTAATCTGTCTGTAGTTTTAAAAATTTCTGGGTGAACGCGACAGATTCGTTCATCACTAGTGAAATGCTAGACTTCAGGTGTAGATTTGAAAATATTTTGGTGCTGGTGAAACAGTTTCACTATAAAACTGTACCAAGTGAAAAAGTTCTCAAATTTCTACCCACTCCCTGACTTGCACACCATTAAAACAAGCAAGTTAGAATTGTCAGCAGGCATAGGGTGCATAAAAGCCCTGTCTGTACTGCGTGCCGTGTGTGAGTACAGGGCTGTCTTGTACCCTCCAGCACTGCACTCTGAACCTCACATTGGATTTTTATTCTGTCTAAAGGTGCAGGGAGTAGTGTAGCTATACCCATGGAGCAGCCATACCCAGGGAGCGGCCATACAGAGGGAACAGCCATACCCAGGGAGCGGCCATACCCAGGGAGCGCCCATACCCAGGGAGCGCCCATACCCAGGGAGTGGCTATACCCAGGGAGCACCCATACCCAGGGAGCGCCCATACCCAGGGAGCGCCCATACCCAGGGAGTGGCTATACCCAGGGAGCGCCCATACCCAGGGAGCGCCCATACCCAGGGAGCGCCCATACCCAGGGAGTGGCTATACCCAGGGAGCGCCCATACCCAGGGAGCGCCCATACCCAGGGAGTGGCTATACCCAGGGAGCGCCCATACCCAGGGAGCACCCATACCCAGGGAGTGGCTATACCCAGGACCACAAGTGCTGAGTGAATGAGCACAAAGAGGTGCAATTTTTCATATCTGAATTAAATTGATTGATAAAACTTGTCAAACAGATTGTGACAGAGAATTTTGGAATAAGATGATAATATTCTCTATATTAATTATTGTCAAAGCAGAACTGTTTAAAAATGTTAACTAAACTTTGAAATATAAAATGTGGCGATGTCTAACGAATCAAAACACTTCAAGATGCACTAATATTTTACCACACCTGGTGAATTATTACAAACCCAGTGTTGCAGACATACCTGTGTTACTTTAAAGATTGAAAGAATATTTACTTTGGTTATGTAATTGGAGCACATTAAAAAAATGGGCCATTTTAAAATTGCTTGCCACAATGGTAATTATTGAGCAAATTTACACTAATGTGTAATGTGTAATGATTATACAATATAAACTATAAATAATTAAGGCTGGGAAAGTTAATGATGGGTCATTCTATACAAAAGAGATGTAAAAAGTACACATTGATTAGCACTGCATGCGCAGAACAGATAACATGCTGAAAAAAGGGAAAAACATTGGATTTTATCAAGTATCTAGGTTGTCCTCACAATGATAAAAGCTGGATTGATCAACAGCCTACTGACCTATAAGACATTTCTTTTTGTGTGACATTGCAAGGGAATTCATCACAATTTACAGTAAATGGTTGACCTGGAGGTGGGCATTGAAAGTACTGTTTCTATTTTTGCTGATGATATTAAAATGTGCAAAACTATTAGTTCCATGCAGGATTTCCCAAAGGAATGAATAGAAAGTGAGTTTTGCTGTAGTAAGCTCTAATCTCACATTTTGATAAATACTAAAAGTAGTGCATTGGGGGTATCTTTAAGAATCTGGCGATTTTTGTAGATAACAAGTTGTCTAATTCCAGGCAGTGTCATACTACTAGAGAAGTAAATTTGTATGCACATGGTTTAATTAGATGAAGCAGGATTTTACATATGAGCTGTTTATGCAATATATGTTTATAGAGACCTACATTGTTTGGGGTATAGTTTCCCTTTAAACAAAGTGTATCCAGTTGTTTTGTTTCTTGATCAGACCATTTAAGATTTCAATATTCTTACTAGGAGTTTGCAGGTTGTAGCAATTCTTCCTGGTTCCAATTAGTCAGTAGTCAGTCAACGCGGTGACTCCTGGGGGTTTCATATGCCGATGAAGGTGACCTCTGGGGGTCTGAGTGCAGCAGTGTCTGCTCTGACTTATGGACTAATGGGTTGTTTGGGAATATTTCAGTGCTGTATCAGGTGGTGTGTTGAAAAATGTGTATTGTTTGGTGTTTTGTAGCTTGAGGTAGGGAAGTTATGTATATTAGCCATGTGTCAAAAACATTTTCAGTGTGTTTTTCTTTGTTGGGTAAAGTTTCTATCCAATCAAGATGTGTGCAAAAGCCATTAGGGTTGATTCACTAATGTGCGATAACGCTTATCGCATGCTTTTTTGCTTTAAAATTGACGCAAAAAAACCCCCCACGATTCGCCAAAGACATCACATGCCTTAAGTCGCATATGGTATGCGTTAAATAGCACGCAACCGTATGCATTAATTTTACTGCATTGCGTTAATTCTCACGCAGAAGTAATACTAACGCATGATTCGCAAACACTTAGATGCGCTAAATATCGCATTAGTGTCTGTAAAAATTAACCCCTACTTGGGGCAGGCGGTAATTATAGAAAAGTACAGTTCATGAGCTTTTGGCAACACAATAAGGACTTTGCAGTGGGATTTATTCAAGTCTGTGTTGGCCCCAGAGTGATGCAGCCGCCAGTTTGCAGGGAAATGGGCATTTTCAGTACAGTAATTTTAGGAGCGTAATGGTGTGTATGGCTAATATGGCGCGCGTGCGAACAGTAGCGCACGTGCATTAATTAGCACACGTGAGAAGTAGCGTGCTGTTAATTAGCGCGTGTTACGTCAAATACTGCACGAAAATAGTCTTCGCGACTTAAATAACGCAAACAGCATCGCGTCTAAAATAAAGCAAATATACTTTTAGTAAATCATGCGTTAAGACATGAAAAATAAGAAGCGATAGCGCTCGTTTTAACGCACCTTAGTGAATCAACCCTATTGTTGCAAAACTGTTTTTCTGGCTGCTGCTGCCAGTCTTTTGGCTAAGGCTTTTTCTGATTGTGTGATTTGTGTGTTGGAAATATATTTGCCAAATATTGCCCAGGTTGGTGTAATGTTTTCCCCAATAGTCTTTCCCAGTAACTGGCAGTTTCCTTCCAGAATTGTTATGACCATAAACAATGTATGAGATCTGCTCTGGGATTGCCACTAGTGATGAGCGAATTTTTTCGCCAGGCATGGATTCGCAGCGAATATCCACATTTCACCATTGGCTAATTGTTTTGTGAAACTTCCGTGAAAATGCGCCACAGAAAAATTAATTTAATTAATTTTTGTGTGCCGCACATCAAGTTGGGCCGCATCAAACTAGGCGTGGGCGCGCCGACAAGGGCACTGTCGCGTATACAAAAAGTGCGAGGTCGCGAAAAAAAAACGTGGACAACAAAAAACAGATGCGGGCGTCAAAAAAAGTTGCGTGACAAATGCATTTCGAGATTTTTTCGCTGCTTTGCGAATTTTCTTGCCGTTCTGTGAATTTTATGCCAAAGCGAAATGGGACAGATTCACTCATCACTAATTGCCACATTTTATACACTTGTCTGATGAGGTCCAACCTACAGTGTATGGCGTGAGGTATGATTGGTGTAGGACTTGCAGGGACATTTCTTGGTATTTGCTGAATGGTAGATATATTCATAGCATGATTATGGTATCGGGGAGTATGTATGCATATCTGTTTGTGGAATTAGTTCTGTCCACCTTTCACATTTTTTTCCAGGGTTATCTGTATTTATAGTTGATTTGAGTTGTTTATATATTTGTGAGGTTGATTTCACGGTTCCTTGTCTTATCCAAGGTTTACCTAAAGGCTTATTTTTTATCTTTATCTGTCAATTGTGTTCATTTTTGCCTAGTAAAGTGTAGTAATTGTGATATTGGTAAAATTTGGTCTCTTATAAAGGGATATTTTTGTGTTAGATTTGTGATAGGTGCTATAGTGAGGTTTTCTGTGGCTAGATCTTTGATGTTCTGCAATCCTAGTGAGTGCCAGGTTTGGAATAGGGCATTGTCAAGACCTGGTATAAAATCCTTGTTTCCTATCCATGTCAGGTGCATTAAATTGCAGGAAAAAAGGTTGTGTCTTTTTCTGAGTGCCAGGCCTTGAAAGTGTGTATAAAAGGGGGTTGTTTTGCATTTTGTGCAAGATGTTTTGGGGAGTATGTAAAAGGTAATTCATGGAGGCTCCTTCCACTAAGATTCCATCTATTGCTGTTGTCGTATAGACATCTCTATGATGTAACCAGTCTCCTGCGTAGCGTAGAATTGCTGCTTCATTACATTCTGCTATGTTTGGATTAACACCTCCTATGGGCACATTTACAAAAGCACGAACGCTCCGAGCGTATTTTTGCCGAATTTTTCTGGCGTCCGCACGACTTTTTTGTAAAAATCGGAAAGGTTTTACCGCTGTTTACAATGGTTCGGTACGAAAATTTCGGGACTTTTGCATCACCAATACGATATTATCGTGACTAATACGATTTTTTCGTAAGCATTTTCGGGATATTTGCGATCTTCAGAAATTTTCGTTTCCAATACGAATTTTTCCCATTCGGGATTCTAATTCGTGGATTAGTAAATCTGCCCCCTAGTGTTTTAGTTTGTTGTAAATTAAAAATACTAATTCTGGGGCATTTTTTGTTCCATATAAAGGTTCACATTGACTTTGTTAATCATTTACAGTCTTTGGGGCTGATTTACTAAGACACGATTTCGAATCCGAATTGGAAAAATTCCGATTGGAAACTAACATTTTGCGACTTTTTCGTATTTTTTGCGATTTTTTCAGCGTCTTCACGATTTTTGCGTAAAAACGCGAGTTTTTCGGCGTCTTTACGATTTTTGCGTAAAAACGCAAGTTTTTCGGCGTCTTTACGATTTTTGCGTAAAAACGCGAGTTTTTCGTAGCCATTACGAAAGTTGCGCAAAGTCGCGATTTTTTCGTAGCGTTAAAACTTGCGCGAAACGTCGCGCCTTTTAAGTTTTAACGCTATGAAAAAGGCGCGACTTTGCGCGCAAGTGTTAACGCTACGAAAAAATTGCGACTTTGCGCAACTTTCGTAATGGCTACGAAAAACTTGCGTTTTTACGCAAAAATCGTAAAGACGCCGAAAAACTCGCGTTTTTACGCAAAAATCGTAAAGACGCCGAAAAAAATCGCAAAAAATATGAAAAAGTCGTAAAGACGCCGAAAAAATCGCAAAATTACCGATCATTACGAAAAAAACGCAATCGGACACATTCGGCCCGTTCATGGGTTAGTAAATGTGCCCCTTTGGGTAGCATTCGGTATGGTAACATTTGGATTTTGTATAGTAACTTTGGGAAGAATACCATTTTTTCTAGATGAATTCTGCCTAGGAAAGTTAAGTTGGTGTTAAGCCATTTTTGCATTTCTTGTTCTATTCGAATTTTTTAGTGTTATCAGTTAAATTAATCTTGAAAATTCTAATGAAAAATTGGCAACATAAAGCTTGTGAGCCTCTATAAAGTCAGTGGACACATGTTTTCATCATTAAAGCTGTTTTGGACTTTGAAGACTTTAATGTTATTGTACAAATGAATACGATTATTTTTTTCATTACTATGCTAGCAATATAATATAATAGCAATTAAGAAAATCCTTGAATTTTTGTGATTGTGTTTTAGAAGAAAACCTGGTTTTAAAGTTTAATTAATCTGCATATAAATAATAAGCATAAAAACAACTTGACATTTGTACATTACAAAAAATACATAAACAGAAGAGTTGCACATAAGGACAAAGAAATAAGAACCAGGATATTTATTTCAAATAATGTAGATAGCAAAACATAGAGGAACAGAAGGTTAAAAGGGGGTTGTTTTGCATTTTGTGCAAGATGTTTTGGGGAGTATGTAAAAGGTAATTCATGGAGGCTCCTTCCACTAAGATTCCATCTATTGCTGTTGTCGTATAGACATCTCTATGATGTAACCAGTCTCCTGCGTAGCGTAGAATTGCTGCTTCATTACATTCTGCTATGTTTGGATTAACACCTCCTATGGGCACATTTACAAAAGCACGAACGCTCCGAGCGTATTTTTGCCGAATTTTTCTGGCGTCCGCACGACTTTTTCGTAAAAATTGGAAAGGTTTTACCGCTGTTTACAATGGTTCGGTACGAAAATTTCGGGACTTTTGCATTTCCATAAACAGAAGAGTTGCACATAAGGACAAAGAAATAAGAACCAGGATATTTATTTCAAATAATGTAGATAGCAAAACATAGAGGAACAGAAGGTTAAAAGGGGGTTGTTTTGCATTTTGTGCAAGATGTTTTGGGGAGTATGTAAAAGGTAATTCATGGAGGCTCCTTCCACTAAGATTCCATCTATTGCTGTTGTCGTATAGCAAAACATAGAGGAACAGAAGGTTAATCTAGGTAATAAAGTAAATAGATGATTGAATTAAACTGCAAAGATATGGATATATTAGGAATATTTAACTAACAATAGAAAGGTATAAAGGATAATGAATCTCCTGATGATGAATATCAATATAGGGGCAGATTTATCAAAATGTGAATTTAGAGCTTAATACATACATACAATACATCACCCACGTTCTATTCATTCCTATGGGATTTTTAGAAGTGTATTTATGAATGGGTGAATGGGTTAGAGTTTAGCAACTGATTAATACACTTCTTAAAATCTTATAGGAATGAATAGAATGTGGGTGAGTTTCTATGTATTAAGCTCATATTTTGATAAATCTGTCCCATGTCACTTAGGAGTTATGTTACAATAAAAAGGTCACAGCTCAAATGCCCTTTATATAGGTCACAAAATTCTGAGTATTTTATTTGTCACCCGTGTCTTTTTTTTCGTGACCACGCCTATTTTGCCGTGACCACGCCCACTTTGATACGACCATGCTCAATCTGAATTTGCAGAAATTCGCTGTGAATCCATACCTAGTGAAAAAAATTGCTCATCACTAATTCTGAGCTTTTTCTTGGAACCTATCTAACCCCCGTCAGTTGGGGGCATGTGCTCCCCTGCATCAATTTTTCTTATGTAATACTCTTTCTTTAAAAAAGGGAACACCACCCAAAAAAGTTTTTTTGCACAATTTAAAAAAAAATTGTATTCTAAGCAATTTTACAATATAAATTAGTTGAAATGTCTCAGTGCTCTTAAAAATATTTGTAAATGTGATAACAATTTAAAGCAGTATTTAATTATAAAAACAGTTAGAACTATAGAATGTAAATAGGAGTCCCTAAGGTAAATTTAAAGTTACAGTTACATATTCAAAAGCAGGTACCAAAGTTGATATAAAAATTAAATAAAAAACACACTTCCTAAAAAGTATATTTTAAAAAAGATTGACATAATGTGACATAATGTGATGAAATTATTATTTAATATAGTGGAGAATAACACAGAATAAGCAAGTAAAATAAAAATGTCCCATATGTTTTATATTCATTAATTGTAACTTCTTTTGCTGCAAATTCAGGCTGAATAATTTGCGTATCCCTTAAAGGAACAGTAACACTAAAAAATAAAAGAGCTTTAAAGTAATAAAAATATAATGCACTGTTGCCCTGCACTGGTAAAACTGGTGTGTTTGCTACAGTAACACTACTATAATTTATATAATAAGCTGCTGTGTAGCCATGGGGGCAGCCATTCAAGCTGGAAAAAAGGAGAAAAGGCACAGGTTACATAGCAGATAACAGATAAGCTCTGTAGAATACAATAGTGTTTTATCTGTTATCTGCTATGTGCCTGTGCCTTTTCTCCTTTGAATGGCTGCCTCCATGGCTACACAGCAGCTTATTTATATAAATTATAGTAGACTTTCTGAAGTAAACACACAGCTTTTACCAGTGCAGGGCAGCAGCACATTATATTTTAGTTACTTTTATACACTTTCATTTTTTGGTGTTACTGTTCCTTTAAGGCATACAAGGAATACTCACATAAGCATGGTACATGTTTTTATACTGAGATGACAATATTTCTAATGGGCACATTTATCATTGTTCAAGCCAGTCAGAAAGGAAACAAACTAAATACAACCACATCCAGCCCAAAAATCTCTCTACCAACTCATCAAATGTAGAAGGTGGTCCAGGTACACCAGCCCCAGACCTTCAGCTAGGGGTGCAGAAAAACCGTATTCATCAACATCAAAACAGGGTAAAGGAGCACTCAAAAAACCACAAAGGTCCATCAAAAATAATTTAGAAACAAATTACTTTATTTATTCTAGCATTTAAGTACATTTTGTGCACCAATTTCAGGCCCCTAAGTTTGTTCCAAATCTACAGAGTATCCAGGCCCATACACTTTTTAGAGAAGAACAGAGATCCAATTATATTAATAGCTATTTTTTGCCATAAATTATCACAATATAAAAACAATTATAAAATAAAAATAATTTCAATAAAGAGAAATATACAATAAAAAATTATTGCACCAAAAGAAGATTTTTGCCACGAATAGCTGGCAAAATAATTCCTCCATACATAGCTGTTTTTATTGTTCTTGGATATTTTTTTAATAATGCGGTCTATGTATATGTTTTTGCTTAGTAATTTCTGTGATATTCCTGTTAGTTTGTTTTTTCTATCAGTTGAAGTATTCATTTCCGACATAGATATGAGAATCCCCATACGGGATATTGTTGTAGGGATAATTGTAGAGGAACAGACATCAAGGAACAAGTGGGAATTAAAGAATAAACACACCTTGAGGAAGACTCTATGCTGTGAGCGAAAAGAACCAAGAGAGTTCAGTGTCTATGAAAATACAAAAACATCAATGACTGAAGGCTTTTAGAGAAGCTATATATATATTGCTGTTTTATACCATGAATCTTTTCTATTTCTTTCAAGAATAATCACAGCATTGTGGACAAAAGGTAAGAGGGGTCATTTATTGAAGAAATCCAGCATGAAAAAACTACCAACTGTCTGTAAATCAGTTGATGAACTTGCAGCCCATATAAACGTACTGTAGCTTCTACCAAAGCTTTCAACTTAGTTAGTGTACCTACCCAGTTCACTGGAGCTAATACTGGGGAGGAGCCAGACCTGCATGGCATATTATATTAGGAGTTCCTGTAGTACACGCTACTGGTTGGCCAGCACATTATCAATTAATTATGCTTTATAGATGTCTGGCACTGCAGCTGGCAACCAACATGTCTGTTAAACTGGTTGCCCTGTTTAGAAATAGAGCAATACCAATGCACTTCTTTAAAATAAACAGAAGGTTGTAATGTCCTACCAACTGTATGCTGAACTGTAGTGTTGGCATTCAATTATATCTCTGTTGGCCGTGTACAGTAATGCATTTAGAAGGCCTATATTCTGCAATCCGGTGACCAACTAGACAAAGCAGGATCAATCATCCTTTACATGAAAGGTTCATTAATATTTACTACACTGCTGCACCGTGTGCCTCTAGCTGATTTAATTTAAGGGAGAGTTGCAAGGAGAAGGCTGTGAGGCAGAAACACTGCTCAAAGTGTTTATTGTTCACTGCACGACATGTTTCAAGTGAGCACCAGTCTCTTTGTCAAGTGTTTCTGCCTCTCAGCCTTATACTTGCAACTCCCTCTTAAATTATTCATTTTAAATTGTACCCAGGGCGGAGGAACATAGTACATACAAGGGTCTGGTGTGAATTCTTGTGTTTTCAGAATACCAGTCACCGTATACCTCTAGCTGCTTTAACAACGGGAAGAAAACAGTTTGTTTATATTCAATAGATTGCACGCATGTTCTATCAGTTGGTTAACAGAAAGGCAAGGCAAACCAACATATCAGTATGTTCACATTGCATATTAAATCTCTGAAACCATACGAAATGTGTACAATATATATATATATATAGGTATGGGAACTGTTATCCGGAAACCGTTATCCAGAAAGTTCCAAAATACGGCAAGGCCATCTCCCTTAGACTAAAATTATAAGCAAATATTTCTAAATTTTAAAAATAATTTCTTTTTCTCTGTAATAATAAAACAGTACCTGTACTTGATCCCAACTAAGATATAATTACCCCTTATTGGGGGCAGAACAGCCCTATTGGGTTTATTTCATGGTTAAATGATTCCCTTTTCTCTGTAATAATAAAACAGTACCTGTACTTGATCCCAACTAAGATATAATTACCCCTTATTGGGGGCAGAACAGCCCTATTGGGTTTATTTAATGGTTAAATGATTCCCTTTTCTCTGTAATAATAAAACAGTACCTGTACTTGATCCCAACTAAGATATAATTACCCCTTATTGGGGGCAGAACAGCCCTATTGGGTTTATTTAATGGTTAAATGATTCCCTTTTCTCTGTAATAATAAAACAGTACCTGTACTTGATCCCAACTAAGATATAATTACCCCTTATTGGGGGCAGAACAGCCCTATTGGGTTTATTTAATGGTTAAATGATTCCCTTTTCTCTGTAATAATAAAACAGTACCTGTACTTGATCCCAACTCAGATATAATTACCCCTTATTGGGGGCAGAACAGCCCTATTGGGTTTATTTAATGGTTAAATGATTCCCTTTTCTCTGTAATAATAAAACAGTACCTGTACTTGATCCCAACTCAGATATAATTACCCCTTATTGGGGGCAGAACAGCCCTATTGGGTTTATTTAATGGTTAAATGATTCCCTTTTCTCTGTAATAATAAAACAGTACCTGTACTTGATCCCAACTAAGATATAATTACCCCTTATTGGGGGCAGAACAGCCCTATTGGGTTTATTTAATGGTTAAATGATTCCCTTTTCTCTGTAATAATAAAACAGTACCTGTAATTGATCCCAACTCAGATATAATTACCCCTTATTGGGGGCAGAACAGCCCTATTGGGTTTATTTAATGGTTAAATGATTCCCTTTTCTCTGTAATAATAAAACAGTACCTGTACTTGATCCCAACTAAGATATAATTACCCCTTATTGGGGGCAGAACAGCCCTATTGGGTTTATTTAATGGTTAAATGATTCCCTTTTCTCTGTAATAATAAAACAGTACCTGTAATTGATCCCAACTAAGATATAATTACCCCTTATCGGGGGCAGAACAGCCCTATTGGGTTTATTTAATGGTTAAATGATTCCCTTTTCTCTGTAATAATAAAACAGTACCTGTACTTGATCCCAACTAAGATATAATTACCCCTTATTGGGCAGAACAGCCCTATTGGGTTTATTTAATGGTTAAATGACTCCCTTTTCTCTGTAATAATAAAACAGTACCTGTACTTGATCCCAACTAAGATATAATTACCCCTTATTGGGGGCAGAACAGCCCTATTGGGTTTATTTAATGTCTAAATTATTTTTTATTAGACTTAGGGGCCCATTCATTAAACCATGTTTTCTTTTTTGAGATAGTTATAGAACTTTTCGTAATGTCCATGATAATATCGTTAAAATTCCACAACTTATTCATGGTTTTCATTAACTTCCACAAAAATTTTTTATTTTTCGCAAAAGGACTATGACCATTTCGGAATTCATTCAAGCTTTGGTATTGTGACTATCTTTTGGCCCGGTTGGATTTGTAGAGTGTCATTGAGTCCTACCGAAGGCTTCCAAAATTATTCATTAAAGGTTTCAAAGCCAGAAAGGTTTTTGCGCCGTTTATGAACGTTCAGATCCGAAAATTTTGTGACTTTCGGAACACAACCACAATATTTTCGTCTGACTGAGAAAATAATTTTCGTAACATTTTCGAACATCAGAAGTTATCGTGGTTCCTCCGAATTTTTTCCAATCGGGATTTTAAACACCAAAAAATCGTGGTTTAATGAATGGGCCCCCTAAAGTATAGAGATCCATATTATGGAAAAACCCCTTATCTGGAAAACCCCAGGTCCCCAAGCATTCTGGATAACAGGTCTAATACCTGTACAATTATAACTCACTATAAGTCACTATAACTTGTCCTTTTTGTAGGACCATTTTGGACTTCTCTACACTGGACATAGCATTTTTGTTCAAGATCTTTTCTTTTATTGGTTACAGTCATGAATTTCACCACCATTAGAATAAAAATACATCGAAATGAAGAATCACATGTCAAAAAATAACTCATCCCAAGCATTGACTGAATCAAGTGTCGTCTGAATATATTTAAAAATAACATAAAGGAGCAGTTAGAAGAGACATTTATGCTGCTTAATTGCTGCCTTCATTAAGTTAGACTGACACAGTGTAACCCATAGGCCACTGGAATAGCATATGTTTAATGCCATTTATGGTAAAGTCAAAGATCAATTCCCCACTGCTGATAAGCTTGAGTCTTTAATGGTTATTACTGCATATTTCACATTGCTCCTTTATATGATTTATTCTTGAATGTCTAAAGTACAGTGTCTGATCCATAAATATTGTAACAGAGCCAGAATTAGATTTTCTTTGCACTGGTTCTTAGTTTTAGGCAATGTGTATTTTATTTCTCCATGGAAAATGTGCAGTGCAACATTTACTGGTTGAATAGTGAATGTTAGAGCAGCATTTATTCCTCAACTAGAAAAAAGGGCCTTATCATTAAATATAAAAAATATTTTCTTTCTGCAATTGCACTGTAGGCTTATTGTATGCAGAGCAGAAATACTTGCAGAGGTTACAGTGTTAGCCTTAGCTCTCTGTCATTTCTGGATGGCAGATTGCATTATTTTTGCACAGTGTGTTGCAATGCTGCCTACTCCCAATATAAAGCAGAAATCTACCTTCAGTTTCACAAAAAATTAAGAAACATATTAGGATTTCCTTCTTATTGCTTGATAGTTAGACTACTAGAATTCTTCTATAAAGTCCTTTAGGACAATAAAGTACATGGTCAAAAGTATGCACACACACTTAATGCTAGAAATGGACTATTTAATCCACACCCATCATTGATGGCACATGTGATACTACATCATATGATCAAATTACATTTTGTATATCTACTATAAATAGTTCTAAACCAACTGGGCTTGTTAAGTAATTATTGAAGATGTTTCACTACTCATCCGAGCAGCTTCTTCAGTTCAACTGACTGGTATGGGAAGTCCTCAGCATTTTAACTCTTCCACTAATCCAATGCAATCTCTGAGTTTCAGGTGTCAGGTTTCTGAAGAATGTGCCATTGTGATTGGACTAGTGGAAGAGTACATATGCTGAGGACTTCCCATACCAGTCAGTTGAACTGAAGAAGCTGCTCAGATGAGTAATGAAACATCTTCAATGATTACTAACAATAACAAGTCCAGTTGCTTTAGATTTATTTATACTAGATATACCATGACCTGAATGAATGAAAATCTTAGTAGTCATTACATTCTGTGCTTCCTACATTTCGGCAACTGTTTGGGGAAGGCCATTATCCTATAATCCCCTTATACACAATGCAAGGTCCATACAGAAATGGTTTGCTAAAAAGTGGATTGGAAAAATATATAACAACTCATTTGGGAATTTTATAGAAACGTATATGGATGCACTGAATCCAAGCCATTTTTAGCAAGATTTGGATTGATCGAAATCCAAGAGCCTGGCTGAACTAAATCCGAACCCTATATATTTGAAAATACTGGTGCCTTCACGTGTGTAGCAGCATTTTACATCTAATTTTTGGCAACTTCCACTTCTAAGTTGGGATTCGGTTCAGTCACATAGGAGTTCCATGACCATATAAAGGCTAAGGCTGAGTACTTTATACAGATCATGAAACTTTGAGTTGACTTCTAATATCCTCATGTTTTACAACAGGAGGTATATAATTATTATAATACACACGTTTTAGTGAGTCATGTGACATAAATTATATCACTAAGCACTGATTGTTTATTATGATATCATTTATAAGATATTCATGGCTCTTGGGTATCATTAGAAAATAAGAAATGCTTAAGAATCTTATTGTGCTAATAAAACGTCTCGTGTATCAGTGTCAATTTCTACTACTGAATCTCCTGTTGTATCACTCAAACCTTGGCTTAAGTTTGTTGTCTTTAAGCATAGGCTGAAAACCCACAGTGGACATGCTAGCAGTAATGCCATTGAGAAGTGTGCTATATACAGTATGTTCTAAAGGCATTAGGAGTACAGGCTGCCTAAGTAATGGGCCCTTTTATAGTGGTTGACACTGTATTTGACAAAGTAGTGACTGTAGTTGTAACTTGTTTTCCTGCTAAATGTAATCCATGTTATTGATTTGACAAAGAAGTGGATTTTAAAAAGAATCTTTAAACGCCTGGAGAGTCTGTGAGAGACTAATACAGAATTCAAGAGGGAATGAACAGAACACCGGTGACTTTTTATGTATTAAGCTCCAATCTCACATTGTGATCAATTTGCCCCATAGTATAAGTTTCTCCTTTTTACACCACTTCACACTCCCACATCCAGGACGATTCACATGCTTCACTCATCCTCTTGAATTCTGTATTAGTCTCTCAGAGACTCTCCAGGCGTTTAAAAATTCTTTTGAAATCCACTTCTTTGTCAAATCAAACAGTGTCAACCACTATAAAAGGGCCCATTACTTAGGCAGCCTGTGCTCCAAATGCCTTTAGAACATACTGTATATGTCTATGAAGATTTTCATTCATCCAGGTCATGGTATATCTAGTATAAATAAATTTGAAGCAACTGGACTTGTTTATTACTAAACAAGTCCAGTTGCTTCAAATTTATTTATACTAGATATACTGTATATAGCACACTTCTCAATGGCATTACTGCTAGCATGTCCACTGTGGGTTTTCAGCACAGATTTATCAAAGTTCAAATTTGAGTTTCTACTGCAATTTAATATTCTTTGCACTAAAACTCACAGCCCAACATCAAGTTTCCAAAGCTTAAATTTTCAAGATTTATTAAGTGCACAAAACTTGAAAACCTAGAATGTAAGAATTTGACATCCAAAAGCTGGGGAGTTCATGTAGAAGTTAATGGGAGTTGTCCTAGAAAAATGTAAGCAATTTTTTCAATTCAAGTTTTTTTAAATCTTTTTTTTAAAGTTGGAATTAATGAGTAGAATGCAATTTTGCTGCATATGAGTTTTTTTCCCTCATCTTTAATCAATCAACATCAATGTTTTTTAACAAATCAGCACACTTTCAAGTTTGATAAGTTTTTGAGTTTTTGCAAATTATAAAACTCAATTATTAAAAAAATTGCCCGGTTGTATCTAGGGGGCATTCCATTAAACATTGTTGACTGTTTTATAAAGTACATTCATTCAAAACCAAGTGCATGATTTGAGATTTTAGAAAGTCTCTGGGTAGCATAAATGACAGGGTGAAAGAGGTGAAGCATTCATGGGAGGACATTTATTTATTTATACAATGCTTTTACATCCCAGGAATTAAACAAGTTGAAAGTCCAAGCCTCCAGTTCTGTTTGGTATGTGTTAAGCACTGGGTGAGCCTTCCCCATTGGAGCATTCCAATATCTATCATAGGCAGGCTATTACTCATTTTTTTCAACCATTTTGTAAAAATTATAATAAGAAATCTTAAGTATCCTAGCTAAAATTGCCAGTTACAACAAAAAACAACACCGTAGTAGGAACCAGTACCAACCTGTTCTACTTGTAATAGAATATAACATATTGGGCCAGACTCAATTCAGTGAGAAAAAGGTTTATCACATGAACAATCATGGATGAGATTTAATTTGAGATGCAATACAATTGAGAAAAATCTCACGGTTTATCATGTGATAAATCTATTGCAGTCTATGGGAAATAGCTGGAACTGAATTAAGAGAAAAGTTTTTTCTCCTAGAATTAAATCTCCTCCATGAGTTTTCACTTGTGATGAGTGAATCTGTCCAATTTCACTTCGCCGGAAAAGTTGAGGTGTTAGTACCACACTTTGGCCAAAAGATGTAAGCTCACGTGACACGTCAAGGCCCCTCATTGTATGTGAGTCCCCCAGCAAACAATGTGACTGACAATGTGCAACAAGGTCTTACTACTCAGTCACATTGTTTGCCGGGGGACTTTATTTTAGTTGCATCACAGACTCGGTGTTAACAGGCAGTGTAGGATTCACATACAACGAGGGGCTTTGATGTAGCACGTGAGCTTACATATTTTGGCCAAAGTGTGGTACCAGGGCCGGAACTAGGGGTAGGCAGAAGAGGCAGCTGCCTATGGCACAACGATTGGGGGGCGCCTCTCTTGCCTACCCCTAGTCTGTTCCCTCCGTTTTCATTGCCCCCACTGCTTCACATCAACAGCCCCCCCCCCCCGAACTGCGCATGAGCACCAAAAAACATGTGTGGGGGGGTGCGATAGCGCAGGTGCAGGGACAAGGTAGCCGACCAGGTTTGCCTAGGGTGCCCGGTCGGCAACACCTCATTTTTTGTAAAACTTATCTTTAAAGGCAAACTAAGCGCTGGCAATCTTTCTTTCTCTTTGTGAATTCCAAATTGTCACACACAAAAAAATAACTAGCGCCAAAAATCCAAAACCTCCCAAGTTTCAAAGCAAAAGAAGGGTCCCTCAGGAAAGGGAAGGGACTATTGACTTCTACATAATCTCAGCAAGTTTTGGATGGGGAATTGTCGGATCGGAGAAAAAAAATCTGATGGTTAGTAAATCTAAGGGGCAGATTCATGAAATCATGAGTTCGAATCCCGAATGTGATAAATTCGGATTGGATTTGAAAATTTCTGAAGATCGCAAATATCACGAAAATGCTTTATATCGTATTCAATATCGTATTGGCGATCCGAAAGTCACAACATTTTCGTACTGAACAATTGTAAACAGCGCAAGTGCACGAAAAAGTTGCGCGGGCGTCGAAAAGGTCGAAAGATTCGAATGAACGCTCCGAGCGTTCGTGTCTTAGTAAATCTGCCCCTAATAGTTTTCAATTTTGCTTTTAGTTCTGCAGAAGCACTGTTTCAGTTGCGACAAATTGAGTTTTGCAAAAAAAAGAAGTCAAGTCACAATGGCATAAATCTGATAAATATTTACTGCATGCTGGGAGGCATTTTTGGTACAATAAGTTTAGATGGAATAAATGATGAAAAATAAAAGGATGTTTAATTTGAAAAGAGCATCGGTAAATTGAAAACTCTTATTTCTACACTGGCTTATTAAGATGGCAGACTGAATGGTTACTCAAGAGAAAAACATGTATCTTTCTTTAAAAGGAATTTATAATAGATAATTAGCAATGCATTTTCCCCTAATTATGAATTACAGTGGAATGCATTTGGTTCTTTATCAATCACTATATTACTGCTAATGCTGTTAATACTACTTACAGAGAAATAATGATAGCAATGTCTTTATCTCATGAGAATATGAAATCAGATAAAAACACCAAGAAAAATAATGTAAATGTAGCATTATTGAGAGTCAGCAGCCAATGGGATCACAGCCCTACCCATTCCTCCCCCTGTCTATGTAAGGAGATGTCAGGGTGCCATGTTTGTAAGAAATTGTCAACATGGGAGCCATTTTTCTATGAAAAAACTGTTTTAGCATAGTGGGAAGGGTCTTCTCTAACAAGATAGTTTTAGCAATGCATTTGGACAAAATTTTGCAGAAAAAAAATCACCACTTGTGATGAGCGGATCCGTTTCACTTCCCAGAAAAATGTTTAAAACGTCAAAAAGTCATGAAATGCATTGAAGTCAATGGACATTTTTTTGCCCCTACTGCACTACTTTTTTTTTACCATGTGACTTTTATTTTGCATCCATTTGAGTCTATGGAGGTTTGTTCATGGCTAATCCTGGTGAAAAATTTCACTCATCACAACCACCACTTTCACTTATTAAATATTTTATCTCATACAGGTACAGATTATGTAAGATTAACCAAAGTATTTCCTTTTAAATGAATTGTGTGTCTCTTGAGCTGTATGGCCATAAGTACCACTATGGTATGTTCCACCTGCAAAAGTTATAACAATAATAGCTTAAACAGACACAGAATTAAATTAATAGGAATGACCTACCTACAGATGAAGCCACTTGGATTTGTGAGATAAATGCTTCATAACTTGAGATAAACTGATAAACTGAAGAATCTGTGTTATCTTAAGTCATGTAAACTCAAATGTAATGTTTCAAAGAGCACCATTGTTTACATAAGGCAGTGATCCCCAACCAGTGACTCCTGAGCAACATGTTGTTCACCAACCATTTGGATGTTGCTCCCAGTGGTCTCAAAGCAGGTGTTTTTGAATTTCTGGTTAGGAGGCAAGTTTTGATTGCATAAAACCCCAGTGTTATTGCCAAACAGAGCCTTCTGTTGGCTACCCATCAACATAGGAGCTATCAAATAGCCAATTGTAGTTCTTATTGGCACCTCCAGGAACATTTTTCATGCTTGTATTGCTCTCCAAAACTTTTGAAAGGGTGGGAATTCCTGACATAAGGCACCTCCTTAATTAGATGGGACTCTGTGATGCAAATTCCTATGTTAAATGGGATAAGTGAGTTAAATGAGTTTAGTTATTGTGTGTTGAACACACAAAAAAGTCGCTTCATTTGTGCCTGTTTTGGGCTATTAACAGGGGAGGAGGGTATTGTACTGGGCTCTACAGGAATTCCTTTTGTCTATTTAATATTAGTAGTATGAATTTGTTTATATTTTATTAGAATATTGACCCCTATTCTATTAATGTATTTCTCTCATGTATAGCACAGCATGTACAAATAATGCTGTTTTGGAGTAAATCTCCTTTAAGGTTTGATTTGGCCAGCTGTAGGGAGCTGCCTGATTAGGCTGCAGGTGAGCAGCCAATAAAAAGGGTTGTGTGATTTACGGAGTGGGGATTGAACCGTGACTGAGTGAAGGTCACTCTCAGAGCAGGGCACAGAGCAGGAGGGCTGCCTGTGTGAGGAACTCCCAGAGGAGCTGGGGGTGCCACCTGCCACTGCCAGGAAGCAGAGGGAGTGCTGACCGAATGAATGAGTGCTGAGAGGGCTCAGCAAGGCTTAGTGTGAAGCCTGAGGGTTCCAGAGCGTGGAAAATAACCCTGGAAGGTGAGAACCCTGAAGAAGGGACATCTCAAAACCCTGAACTGTGTATGAACTATTGTCTTTATGTTTCTGTTGGGAAGAATGGGGCCCTTAATAAACCTGAGTTTTGCCTGAAGACTTGGTGTCCCTGTCTCTATGCTCCAGATCCTCTGCATGCCTGCCTGCCTACCATTGCTAATTCCCCCAAAATTGCGTGTACAGGCATTCAGCATGTCACAATACATATATACATACAAGGGCGGTAGATTTAACCCCATTTTTTTCCTAGTCATGTACAGGGGCCTGATAGTGTTAATTTCCATGGATATTCTCCCCTAGGGGATGACTAGTATTTCTGTGATCTGTGTCAAAAAGCATCATTGTACTGTAGGTCTGAGGGTTTCTGAAAACGTGATCTTTGGGTCTAACTTTGTTTTTTCTTGCATGAATCCCAGTAGTGGACTGACCCCAGAGAGGGGCAAACCCTAGTTTAGTTGGACTCAGGATACAATGCTGGAACCAAGTAGTGGATCACAAAAGAATTGCATGGTGCATCAAGGTCAGGAGATTTAATGTTCAAAGAACTGGTCAATGAATGAAGCGGGCTCAAAATACAGGAGATTTTGTTAACAGATGGTTAAATTTTTGGCCATTTCCTTTGACAGTCAAGCGAAGCTGGAGATGCAATCCAATTACAACTCCTGCTTCCCCTGGCTGTCATTTCTATCCTCAATGCCTGTGCCAAGCAGGAGACCTCAATGCTTATGCAGAACAAAAGTGATCTCCCGCTCCGTGCAAGCGTAATCTCATCCGACAAAAAAGAACCTCCCATCCATAGCTTATGGCTTTACTGGAGTTTGGGGATAACTATGTTCAATTGTCGTTTCTTGCCGGTCACACTTGCAGTAAAAATAGTTCATCACTCATTAATCTGTCGCAAAGGAATAAACAAAAACTATCTTTATTGGCTGCAGGGAGATTTTTTTTTTTTTGCTCCAGTTGCCATAGGTGGAATATAAAATAAAAACTCTACAAAGATATAGACTAGAAACATCTTATCCCACCGAGA
This sequence comes from Xenopus tropicalis, assembly GCF_000004195.4. Taxonomy (NCBI): domain Eukaryota; kingdom Metazoa; phylum Chordata; class Amphibia; order Anura; family Pipidae; genus Xenopus; species Xenopus tropicalis. The sequence goes on from NC_030678.2 coordinate 19,538,898, forward strand.
TGGCAAAATGTTTGAGCAAAATAAAATGTAGTTTAAAATAATACTAATCACCTATTTTTTTCTATCATGTTATATGTGACCTCACCCAGGTCCCAAAGGCTATAACACCATGTTTCTTACATGTATTTTCTGTTTGCTGCACCCTGTGTACTTTGTAATTTCAGACATTTTAGAAAGGGGTAATGAGCCAAACAGAAATTTATTTTCTATATATCCAATCAATGGAAATCTGCCAACCATAAAAATAAATTTTGTGGTACAAAAATCGACTCATTCCTTTTTTAAATTAAAATGTTCCATGTGTATAAAAGGCTGTCTGATATAAAACATAAATACAAAACAAAATACAAAACACAGACAGTCAAGGTATTAGAGGTGTTTGCCTCTAATAAAATATGTACCCGAGGCTGCCTCAACAACTTTGTTCTGCTGCCTGGTCTTATGCGACAAACTGATGCATTTCATTTATTTTGGCACACTCAAAGGCATAGGCGGTGGGTGGCTTTTTTGTTTGGGGAGGCTAAAGATCGGCCATACTAAAATAGACTGACCAAAAGCTAATGTGACATTCGCTGCTGGTGTAAAAATGACTGCATTTGACTGTATATAATGTGCCTGAGATACCAGTACCCACTGCCTTTCACTGTCTTTCTATAAAACTAACAAATTCATTTAAGCTAACTGATCCCAAACACAAATGTATTGAGAACCCCTCCCAGAAGTGCATGTATGAATATTTTTACATCCTAAACATTTTAAGATGAAAAAAAAAATGTTTAGGATGTAAAAGTATTCATACATGCACTTATGTGAGGGGTTATCAATACATTTGTGTTTGGGATCAGTTAGCTTAAATGAGAAATGTTTAAATATAAAAAAATCTGTTTTTGAAAAACAGATTACAATGCAGGATCAGAAGCTCTATTAACTGATGGGTTTTGAAAAAAAACATGTTTTCCATGACAGTATTGCTTTAAAGGAACAGTTACACCAAAAAATGAAAGTGTATAAAAGTAATAACAATATAATATACTGTTGCCCTGCATTGCTACAACTGGTGTGTTTGCCTCAGAAAGACTACTATAGTTTATATAAATACCCTGCTGTGTAGCCATGGGGGCAGTCATTCAAAGGAGAAAAGGCACAGGTTACTTAGCAGATAACAGATAAACCCCCATTATATGGGGCTTATCTACTATTTATCTGCTATGTAACCTGTGCCTTTTCTCCTTTTTTCCAGTTTGAATGGCTGCCCCCGTGGCTACACAGCAGCTTATTTACATAGTAGCTTTTCTGTAGCAAAAACACCAGTTTTTTGCAGAGCAACAGCACATTATATTTTAATTACTTTGAAACACTTTAATTTTTTAATGTTACTGTTCCTTTAAGACCAGCTTCAAGGTGGCATAATTTTTCTAGCACAAAGTACCTGCTTTTGCATTTTATTAAATAATGGGGCAGAGTTACTAAAACTCAATCATTTCTCTTTTTTTATTTTCAAATTCGACTAAACTTGTTTTCCTGAATGTTTAATATGTACTAAAAAAAAAACAGTTGCATGTCAAAAACTCAACTTTTTTGAATTTTCGCTGCAACAGTTCAAAAAAGTTGTGATTTTTAGACAAATACCAGTGAAATCTCTAAAGTATATTTTAATTGAGCACCATCGAAAAATTAGTTGCGCAGAGGAAAAATTGTTCGCTTTGTTCACATTATTTCCACCATTTACAGGTATAGGATCTGTTATCCAGAAACCCATTATCCAGAAAGATCCACATTAATATGGCCTATTTGCATTTCTTGTATTTCTTGCTTTCACGGATTTGATTCTACATTCAACGATTGCTTTTTTTTGAACATTTTGCGGTGTTTTCACATGTATTAAGTAAATATCTGGAATTATGTATAACAAGAACTAAAACTAAAAATAATTTGTCAAGTTTAGACAAATGTTTAATTGAAATGATGTAAGCCACCTGTTTTATGTTATTATACATGATGTCTGTTACTAGTATTTCACGACAGGATGTCACAATATGAAGATGGAAATGATTTAACATAGTGCCAAGCAACAGTTTTTATGTAAACATGTTCACAATACACTACCCGAAGATCTGTTGCTTTATCTGTTATAGGTTGTTTCAGAGGCATGTAATAGGCTAAAAGGGTATAATGTCAAGTTGTACTAGTATCTTTTGTGACACATATGTTATAAGAGGAACATACCAAAAAGCTGTTGGTACAGGTATGGGACCTGTTATCCAGAATGCTCGGGACCTGGGGTTTTCCAGATAAGGGATCTTTCCGTAATTTGTATCTCCATAACTTGTCTGCTAAAAATCATTTAAACATTAAATAAACCCAATAGGATTGTTTTGCCCCCAATAAGGGGTAATTATATCTTAGTTGGGATCAAGTAGAGTTCTGTTTTATTATTACAGAGAAAAGGGAATCATTTAACCATTAAATAAACCCAATAGGGCTGTTCTGCCCCCAATAAGGGGTAATTATATCTTAGTTGGGATCAAGTACAGGTACTGTTTTATTATTACAGAGAAAAGGGAATCATTTAACCATTAAATAAACCCAATAGGGCTGTTCTGCCCCCAATAAGGGGTAATTATATCTTAGTTGGGATCAAATACAGGTACTTGAAAAACTTGAAAACAGTACCTTTTTCTTATTGTCGCTTCCAGTTGTAAAAAGTACACCTGCCATTAACTTCTACATGATCTCAACAACTTTTAGATGGCATATTTTTTGGGGGGATGTGTTGTGGTTTTGTCACATAATAAATGGCAAGAAATTGCATTTTTTTTCACAACAAAATTGTATTTTGGCACACAATATGAATTATGTTTGCCCGTTAATAGATTTGTATTTCCATAGCATTTTTACTTTTGTTTGCATAATTGGATCATATTAAATGGCAGGGGGTTTCAACAAGGTGCAATAAAGGCTCTTTATTACAACTAGTATTTTCTCAGTAGCTAATACATTCAAGATTTTTTTTGTCTCCAATGTATTTAATTTGCAATTTTAATTACTTGCATGTCACTGTAAGGCTAAAGTCAGAAAAGCCATTGGGCATAATTTACAAAGACACTATGGGCCCCATTTATTAAATTACAAAAAAATTTGTATTTGATCGTACTGTGTGTATTTTCTGCAACTTTTCCATATAGTTGCGTGACTTTTTCGTATTTTGCACGACTTTTTGTACTTTGCGACAAAATTTGTGGTTCGGTATCGTGACTTTCCTTGGGCCAGGTTGGAGCTGCAGAGTGCCATTGAGTCCTATGGGAGACTTTCCTTGGGCCGGGTTGGAGCTGCAGAGTGCCATTGAGCCCTATGGGAGACTTTCCTTGGGCCGGGTTGGGGCTGCAGAGTGCCATTGAGCCCTATGGGAGACTTTCCTTGGGCCGGGTTGGAGCTGCAGAGTGCCATTGAGCCCTATGGGAGACTTTCCTTGGGCCGGGTTGGAGCTGCAGAGTGCCATTGAGCCCTATGGGAGGCTTTCCTTGGGCCAGGTTGGAGCTGCAGAGTGCCATTGTGCCCTATGGGAGACTTTCCTTGGGCCGGTTGGAGCTGCAGAGTGCCATTGAGTCCTATGGGAGACTTTCCTTGGGCGGGGTTGGAGCTGCAGAGTGCCATTGAGTCCTATGGGAGACTTTCCTTGGGCCGGGTTGGAGCTGCAGAGTGCCATTGAGCCCTATGGGAGACTTTCCTTGGGCCAGGTTGGAGCTGCAGAGTGCCATTGTGCCCTATGGGAGACTTTCCTTGGGCCAGGTTGGAGCTGCAGAGTGCCATTGAGCCCTATGGGAGACTTTCCTTGGGCCGGGTTGGAGCTGCAGAGTGCCATTGAGCCCTATGGGAGACTTTCCTTGGGCCGGGTTGGAGCTGCAGAGTGCCATTGAGCCCTATGGGAGACTTTCCTTGGGCCGGTTGGAGCTGCAGAGTGCCATTGAGCCCTGTGGGAAATTTCCAAAATCATGGAATCAAAAGCCAGAGAGGTTTTCCAGCCGTTTACGATAATTTGATACGAAATTTTGTGACTTTCGGAGCGCCAATACGATATTATCGTGACTATTCCGATTTTTTCGTAAACAATTTCGTGATATTTGCGATCATCAGAAATGAACGTATTTAATCTGAATTTTTCCCATTTCGGGATTCAAACTCGTACTTTGATGAATGTGCCCCTATCTGTAAGTGGAAGATGTACACAAAAACACATCATTCAAAACTTACTTGTGTCCAGGGTCTGGCTATGACCTGTGCTCGGCAGCAAACATCCAAAGCAATTTACAAAGACTGCTACAGGGCAGGTGTTAATTACAGGGCTCCATTGCAAAATGCACCTGTCTGAGTTCCTTGACCTGTTAGTGTATGGCTAGGGGGCACTTTACACCTTGACATACACTTGATAAATTACCCAATTGTGTTTTCTAGGAGATGCCTGAAACCCCTGATGCCCCCTTCCCACAGTTTAACTGAAACCACTGACACTACACACTACAGGTTTTTGGCTGAACAAATGTGCATTGTGTTCTGGCCAAAGAACACTTCTGCCATTGTAACAGGCAGTTTCCATTATATTCAATGAGAGGGAGGGTCTATTCCCCCCCCTCGGAACCTAGATACAGTATATGTGAGTGCCATTCCTATTCTTTCATGTTTAATCTCTATTGGTGGCCACTTGCCCTAACTGAATGCCACCAACCTTAACAGCTTGTGAATGAGGTGTAGATCAATCAAGTTTAAAAAAATAAAATCCTGCACAGTGAAAACCTCAGTCCCGGCTCCCAGAAACAGATTAAATATAAGGACACATTTTTATTATTTAATTTATCAATAATGTTGTCAGTAGTGATGAGCGAATCTGTCCCATTTCGCTTCACTGAAAAATTTGCGAGTCTTTCAAAAGATTCGCAAAACGGCAAAAAATTAGCGAAACGGTGAAAATGTTGTGCATCAAAAAAAAATTGTCGCCCACGACAATTCTTTTGTCACCCACGGCTATTCTTTTGTCGCCCGCAGCTATTCTTTTGTTGCGCGGATATTCTTCTGTCACCCGCGGCTATTCTTCTGTCACCCGCGGCTATTCTTTTGTCTAAAATTTTTTGACACGCAGCAAATTTTTTCATCCTTTTTTGCAAAACAATCCGCCAATGGCGAAATGCAGAATCGCAGCAAATCCATGCCTGGCGAAACATTTCGCCCATCACTATTTGTCAGTTCTGTTCATTTCGACAATGCTGGGTAGTAGGAAAAATGCGAAAATCAAATGTGGTGAATATATGGTGAATATTGCAAAAGAACACTGATGCTGTGGTATACAGCAGATCGGAAATGGTGCTCAGCCTGAGATAGTTAACTGAGTTGAGAGGGTATCAAGGTAACACTACAAATGAGAGATTGATTAAAAGTAGTGAAAGTCACCATACTGTAGCTCTCTAAACCCTTATCTATGGATGTGTGGTACCACGTTATAATGGGCAACTATGGAAGTGTCCTTTCTTAGGGTCCTAGTACATAAAGCCAAGTATAACAGCTCTGGCATTATTAAAGCTATCCAGGAATTTTTCTGTAGCTGTTTAATGAACTTCAAACAGTTTCTAAAATACAGTATGAATGTGTGACAAAATTTCCATATTAGAATGGGTAGGCAATGCTAGAAATCATATTGCAATAACATTTCTGCTTTTGTGATCGAAGAGCCATCTGTCCTTTTTAATATATTCCTCTATCATGAAAACATTTGTGCTGAAATGTCAATTTTTTTCCCCTCATTGTCACTAAACTTTGGAAAAGACGTATATGTTTCCGCTCTCACATCTGCTTTATCCTCAGTATTTTAGCTTTGGCTGCACATTTCATTAACCAAGTTCTGACAATGGCAACAAACCACATACACTTGTCTATATGAAAAAGTCATGATGCCTGACCTACCTGAAGCTAATGTTGTTGTGGGTCATGTATTTCAGAATAGTAGATTACAAAGAAAAAGCATTTGTAGAAGATACATAACCTTCGAGCTCTCTGAGCAGCTTCCAAACAAGTTTTAAATCATTGTTTTCTTCCTAAAACTCTTGATGACCTTCGCTTACCCTAAAGCTTTCACTACCAATTTTTGTTAGTTAGAACAATTTGCTCCTGTCCTTATACCTGCAGTGTAAACAGTGGGCTATTCATGCTTTTCTAAAGTGAATACAATTTTTCCTAAGTAGATAAATATTCTCTATTCAAAGAGAGAATGAAAAATGCAGCCAAAACTATACTGTATAATCTGGGCAGGGGAAGCAAATAACTTTTCTACTTCTCACCGTAGGAACAACAAAAACTGTAACAACATTCAGCTTTGTGCAAAAAAGCAATATAATCATTGTAAAGCTAAAGGTAATTGTAGGGACCCATAGGGTTAATATGCCCCTATGGCTTTAAACCCTACCATTTCCTTATTACTGGGCAAAGACCCATGTATCTAGTTTGATATTAGCATCTTGTGCATTATTGGCTAATAGGTAGACCACTCCCTTTACACTCTAATATAGTGTTTAGCAAAGGGGTGGATCTCTTGCTTTGGCTGCATCTGTTGATTCAGGTGGAAGTTCCACTGAGCCTGGGATCAACAGCGCCCCAGTAAAGCCATATACCCTAGAGAACTATCTAAACTCTAGTGAAGCCAGGGAACAGGGACCCCGTGAACGAGGACTAGTAATATCAGGATAACATCTTTCATAGCACTTTCTAGAAAAGTGAGGTAGTTAATTTAGCTAGAAAGAGAAGCTTCTGGCTCCAACCAGGAGAGATTAACTGGAAGTACTCTTCCCTACAGGCACTGTTGCCTTAATGTAGGACTGCAGTTAAGACACAGGTATCAGGTTAGTTATTATCCCTGAAGCATCGCTGGCTGTTGGGATCCGTGGCAATTAAGGTACACATCCTAAGGATAAAGAATTACTATGTAGACTACTTTCCACAGTGGTGCGGGGTCTTTATCCAGCACTCGCCTGAGGTGGGATAAAATAGTGAACACCACCTCTTCTACCTTTTGAGGTAGAAGAGGTGGTCATTTGTCTTGGACAAACAACAAAATTCTGTTCTGCGAAAGCCCATCCTGTGTGTTGGAGTCCTATATACCCCATGCTGTAAAGCCTATCTAGCTGGTCTGTATTCACAGCCAAATAGGGGTTACATAATGTTAAGACATTATCACATAAGAAAATAGAAAACTGACAGACATCTCACGTTATTTCTAAACTGTTGCACACAGGAATTAAACAAACATTTTGAAATATTTAGTTCAAAATCTTCTAATAATGTAGCTTAAATATTATGTACTTATTTTGTAAAAAAAAAAAAGGTACAGTTGCATAAAAAAAAGGCAAACATCAAAAAAGTCATGCGGTAGCTGCATTTCGCAAATTTTTCCCTCTTCACTATTGGGGAGAGCTATATATCAATATTTGAATCATATTTTATTGGGAATTGTATTGAGAAAAAAAAATTGAGATTAAACTCAAGGTTTTTCAACAATCACTATTTATTTTTCGTGATTTTCAGTAATTTATGAAAAACCCGAACTGGGAAAACTTTAAATCATGAAAAAAACTTGATCGCAGTGAAAATCATATCGTAGCATTCATTTGTACAAATTTCAGTTTAAAAAATTCAAAACATAAAACAGTGATAATATTAGAAAAACCTACCATTACACATTATCAGTTTCCATTAGAGAAGCTGGACTTTAGCTCAATTTTTAGTCAATTATATAAAGTTTTCAAACAGATTATTTAGATAAATCTCAAAAATCTGAAATTCTCTAATAAACTATTTTTAGAAATAAATATGATCTAATATTTGAATGAATAGGGCTGCTATTGTACAGAGAATCCATAAATAAATTCTTTATGTGGTCAGTCTAAAGAAGAAACGTTCTAGCTAGTGATGAGCGAATCCAGGGGCGGGCCAAACCGACCGGGCGCCCTAGGCAACCCGGTCGGCCAACTCCGCTCCCCCCCCCCCCGAAGGGTGCATATGCGCCAAAGCACAGGAGGAGGTGCAGGGGGGCGGTGCGAACAGATCGGTCATTGCCTCCACCGCTAATAACAAGCGGCGGAGGCAATGACATAGTATGACATAGAGGGGGGGCGCCCCTCGATCGTTGCGCCCTAGGCAGCTGCCTCTTCTGCATACCCCTAGTTCCGGCCCTGAGGGAATCTGTCCCATTTCGCTTTTCTGTAAAATTGGCAAAACAACAGGAAAATTTGCGAAAGATCGAAAAATCAGCGAAACGGGTTTGCCGTGCAACTTTTTTGTTGTGTGTGTCTTTTTTTGTTGCCCGGTTCTTTTTTTGCCCTGACTGCGCCTATTTTGCCAAAACTGTGCCCATTTTAACGCAACTGTGTCTATTTTGATGTGAATGTGCTTATTTCTACACAACCACTTTCAATTTGATGCGCCCGTGACTTTTTTTGACACACCACAAATTTTTTTGCTGTGAATTTTCTCAGAAGTTTCACAAAACAATTCGCCAATGGCGAAATACAGAAATTTGTTGCAAATCCATGCCTGGCTCATCACTAGTTCTAGCATTTTGTTATTTCCATGCATTGGGTGCTTTATAATTACAGACAATATAGCCGTTACCAAGCTCTTATTGAAAGCAGAGGAATAATAAATATTTCTAATCATTTTCATTTAAATCATTTTCTAGTTGTTTGGTCAGCAATATATCGTGATTCAAACATAATTAAAAACCAATACAAAACTGCATTCATTGTAAGCCACTAATTAGATTATACACTTTTAACATGGCCCCAACATAAAACTCTTAAAATGACCGGCCAATTACCATGAAAAACACTGACCTGTGCAAAAAGAAAAACAATTAGAAATACTTTAGTCAATAGTTGTCTAAAAATAACTTACAGAACACACAGCCTTATACGGAGAATACTTTAACAGATAATACTGAACACATACTTGAATTTAATTTTCTACTTTTTTCTCATTAATCTCCACACACATTAATCACAATGACAAAAAAAAATACCAGGAAAACATTCCAAGTGACAGATTGTTATTGAATTCCTGATTTCATACCATGGAGCTGAAAACCAAAGTGAGCAGGCTACTGAAAAGTAATTGAAAAAAAAAAAAGATAAATGTAATTAAGGATAATAGCATAAATATCAACTATGATATGTGTTTCAGATAGATCCGGCTCTTAGAAATCCAGTGACTCATTAGGGCATCAATGCTGCTAATGTAATTACATTCCAAAAATATACATAAACATTGCTTTTGAAAGAAAATAAAGGAAACAGGAAAACAACATAGAAAAAAAAATATATCTGGTGTATATTCTCTGCTGCATAAATGCGATTTTGGCTTCTACTGTGTTTCTCTTTGTACCACTAATTTCTACCATCTGCTCTAAAACAGCTGTCAACAATACTATCCAATTTTTAATCAACTGGTTTCTATAGCAGTTTGTGCTTAGTAAGTGCATATTTAAGTTTTAATATTAGAGATTTGGTCCATTAGACAAGGGAATGTGTACAACTGGGTATGTTATACTTCCTGCTACTTCACAGCTTCTTTTCCTAAACCGAAAATCATAAAACTATGTTAACGGTATGATGGTCCCATGGTTCCGTCTCGCCTACGTAAAATTAATACTCAATATAGTAAAGATTGTTTTAGGAAATGTGGCCAACCCGGAACCATGCTGTACATATGGTGGACCTGTATAAAAGTCCAGTGATTCTGGACAAAAATATATAATGTAATCTATTCAGTTAGACAAATAAACTTGAGAAAAGATATTCAAACTGTGTTACTGAATAAGAAAATTCCAAGTATTAATAATTCCATGAAAAACATTAATAATGTGTATTGGTATAACCACTAAAATTATGATTTTGGAATAAAGAATAATTATATCTTAGTTGGGATCAAGTACAGGTACTGTTTTATTATTACAGAGAAAAGGGAATCATTTAACCATTGAATAAACCCAATAGGTCTGTTCTGCCCCCAATAAGGGGTAATTATATCTTAGTTGGGTTCAAGTACAGGTACTGTTTTATTATTACAGAGAAAAGGGAATCATTTAACCATTAAATAAACCCAATAGGGCTGTTCTGCCCCCAATAAGGGGTAATTATATCTTAGTTGGGATCAAGTACAGGTACTGCTTTATTATTACAGAGAAAAGGGAATTATTTAACCATTAAATAAACCCAATAGGGCTGTTCTGCCCCCAATAAGGGGTAATTATATCTTAGTTGGGATCAAGTACAGGTACTGTTTTATTATTACAGAGAAAAGGGAATCATTTAACCATTAAATAAACCCAATAGGACTGTTCTGCCCCCAATAAGGGGTAATTATATCTTAGTTGGGATCAAGTACAGGTACTGTCTTCTTATTACAGAGAAAAAGGGAATCATTTTTAAAAATGTGAATTATTTGATTAAAATGGAGTCTATGGGAGATGACCTTTCTGCAATTCAGAACTTTCTGGATAATGGGTTTCCGGATAAGGGGTTCGATACCTGTATACTAAATGAAAGATATGAAAAATGTATTAAAGCATGGGAACCAAGGTATATCTATCTATGCTTTACCAAATTCTACACATTTATCTTTTCCGGAACAATGAATCCATACCATTGACCCTGGGTACTGGTCATAGACCTTAACAATACAATGTTCATGATAATGAAAACGTTCAGCCTATGTCGCTCCCCCCCCCCCCCCCCCCCCCCCCCCCACAGCTGCCCATTTCTTCAGTGTTTTATAGCATATTGGGACCTCAAAGGTATCATCCGAACATTTATAATCTTTGTAAACTGTCTTTTTGATTTAGTTGTTTTCAATTTCGACTCCTCCTTGGGTTGGACTCGAGACTTTCTTTCTCTTCTTGCTAGCTCCTTAAGAACATTCACATTACATTGTACTTCATTTGCAAAAGGTTGTCCATCTTGTTAAACTTGAAAAACAATACAAATCATTGAAAAGAAGGGTATGATGGTCCAGTATTTATTTCTTTTAAAAAGCAAGGTTTACCCCATAGATTCAGATTAGCCCTTGGCCTGGCAGTTATCATTTATTAGTGCAGATATAATAATGAACACAAACAACTAAATTATTGGCTGTGGTTACTGCACAAGAGTAACATTATCCAGCTTACTGCAGAGCATAACTATTTCTACAAAAAGATGTCCATGTACATGTTTGTTACCCTTCTGTATAACTTGAGTCAGATGTGACATCTTTTAAGGGGGGATGTCAACCAAAAAGTATAATATAGCATAATGAAAGCAAATACAATATTTTTTTTTTCATTTTTATTTGCATTTATATACAGTAGTTTGTAATAAAAAGGGATACATTGGAGTTTGGCTCCCCTATATCCAAAAAAATATATACAGGCTCATAAACACAAGTAAAAAATGATGGCTACACCTGATAAAAATAGTAAGAGGAGAAAATACAGAGAAGATTGTTTACAGTTCCAGTATGGATAAACTTCTAATAAACAGTATAGTTTGTTTTGTTATTCCAAAATATTGCAATATTGTGATATTAAATTGTCATTAAGGTACTGAATTCATGGTCGCATGGGGGTTCTGTAATAAAAAGCACTAAGTTTGCTTGGAAACAACCAATCGGCAGATAGAATTTACTGGTCACCAGTTTAAAAGCAAATATTTTATTAGTTACTATGGGTTCCTGGGCAAACTTAGTGCCTTTTATTACATATGAGGGTATGCTTGTTATATTTATTGTAGATTTAAACTAAAATAGTACTTTTTCTCACATTTTACATTTCCTATTGGTTTCCAAATAACTATATTGGGAGGAGTAGCTGGGTTTTTACAGTAAAAAGTTGATACATTTTAGGTGAAATTAAACTTTGCAAAATAATAATTGTTCTATGGTCCTATGGTTCTACGTCCCAGTATCATTTCCTCAAAACCAACATTAAGTAAAGCTAGTGGAGTATTTTGTTTGTGCTAAGATTACTCAATATTTGTGTAATTAGCTGGAATAAATGCTATGGGGGAGATTTACTAATCCATGAACGGTGCGAAGGCGTCTGAATGCGTTTTTTCGTAATGATCGGTAATTTTACAACTTTTTTGTCGCGACTTTTTCGTATATTTTCCGCAATTTTTTCATCACTGTCGGGACTTTTTCGTATATTTTCCGCGACTTTTTCGTTTCCGTTGCGAAAAAATCGGATTGGTTTTTCCGCTGTTAACTATCGCTCAATACAAAAAAAAAGTTGTGCAAAATACGATAAAGTCGCAACGGCAACGAAAAAGTTGCGACAAATAAGAAAAATCATGATGCCGATGAAAAAGCTGCAAAATTTTTGTTTCCAATACGATTCTTTCCCTTTTGGGATTCGGATTCGTGGATTAGTAAATCTGCCCCTTAGGGGCTGATTTACTAACCCACGAATTTGAATCCGAATTGGAAAAATTCCGATTGGAAAACGAACATTTTGCGACTTTTTCGTATTTTTTGCGATTTTTTCGGCGCCTTTACGACTTTTCGGAAATTATCGCGACTTTTTCGTCACCAATACGATTTGCGCGAAAAAACGTGAGTTTTTCATAGCCATTCCGAAAGTTGCGATTTTTTCGTAGCGTTAAAACTTGCGCGAAAAGTTGTGCTTTTTTCGTAGCGTTAAAACTTAAAAGGCACGACGTTTTGCGCAAGTTTTAACACTACGAAAAAAATCGCAACTTTTTGCGCAAGTTTTAACGCTACGAAAAAATTGCAACTTTCGGAATGGCTACGAAAAACTCGCGTTTTTCCGCAAAAATCGTATTGTAACGAAAAAGTCGCGATAATTTTCCGAAAAAATCGCAAAATACCGATCATTACGAAAAAACGCAATCGGACGCATTCGGCCCGTTCGTGAGTAAGTAAATGGGCCCCTTAATGTTGATTTATATGTGAACTAACCTTTTAAATATTGTTTAGCATTTTTCAGCTTTGGAAACTACTACTACTACTTCACAGTCACTATTTCCTATTGCCTCTTGAGTTTAAGTTCTTTTGTACCTAAAATGCAAACTTGAGCTATTGTTTGAGAACAACTCCAGTTGTTTCTCCTGAATTATTGCTGCTTTACAAGAATCCTTCTCACTCTACCTGTCTGTCATAGTCAACTGCATGAACCCTAGTTTACTTTTTTTGACATTGTTTTAAAGATGAGCCTAGGGAACTTCTTTAGAAATAGAGAGCTTTGAAATGCATAAAGATCCTCAGACCCTAAAGCCCCCTTCATACACCAAGGCATTCCACATGCAGCTGGCTTTTAAGAATTAGCTCACAGAAACTTAACTTTAAATGGAAGTATGTGTAGGGGATAACTCAAATATTTGCTTATTTGACAAAGAGTGTCAACGGCATGGGAGTAGCTTCCAGGTACACAACACAGTTTTCTTTCACCAGAAGAAGCTGTGTTTGAGATGTGTATTGCTATTTATTTTGAAAAGTGAGAAAAAAACATAGAAATGAATGCATCAAAACAATAAAAAGAGATACAGGTATGGAACCCATTATCCAGAATGCTCGGGACCCGGGGTTTTCCGGACAAGGGGTCTTTCCGTTATTTGGATCTCCTACCTTATTAAAAAAAAATAATTTACACATTAAATAAACCCAATAGGGCTGTTCTGCCCCCAATAAGGGGTAATTATATCTTAGTTGGGATCAAGTACAGGTACTGTTTTATTATTACAGAGAAAAGGGAATAATTTAACCATTAAATAAACCCAATAGGGCTGTTCTGCCCCAATAAGGGGTAATTATATCTTAGTTGGGATCAAGTACAGGTACTGTTTTATTATTACAGAGAAAAGGGAATCATTTAACCATTAAATAAACCCAATAGGGCTGTTCTGCCCCCAATAAGGGGTAATTATATCTTAGTTGGGATCAAGTACAGGTACTGTTTTATTATTACAGAGAAAAGGGAATCATTTAACCATTAAATAAACCCAATAGGGCTGTTCTGCCCCAATAAGGGGTAATTATATCTTAGTTGGGATCAAGTACAGGTACTGTTTTATTATTACAGAGAAAAGGGAATCATTTAACCATCAAATAAACCCAATAGGGCTGTTCTGCCCCCAATAAGGATTAATTATATCTTAGTTGGGATCAAGTACAGATACTGTCTTCTTATTACAGAGAAAAAGGGAATCATTTTCAAAAATGTGAATTCTTTGATTAAAATGGAGACTATGGGGGATGGCATTTCCATAATTCGGAACTTTCTGGATAATGGGTTTCCGGATAAGGGGTCCGATACCTGTATATAATTAAAAATATATATTTGTGGTGTTCAAAGAGACACATTCCTTCAGTCTCCAAAAATAAATAGTAATATGAATGTATACATGTTCCCTGTCAAAAGATTTAGGTTGCCCTCTACATGCTCCTTCCACCCATGTGAACCCATTACATTTAAGAATACCCTATTAAAGTTATACTGATCAAGTACAAGTGAACAGTACAAGTGGCCGGAAAAAGACCTCATGTGATTACCCCCAAAAGATGTCTCTCTTTAAAGAGAAGCAGCAACTTGGTCAGGTAGTAAAGCCTCAAATTTTAACCCAAACTGGGGAGACTGAACTTAATGACCAGGACCGCTTAGGACTAGGTTGCATTGCATAACAACAGTCAAATACATTAAATTTAGTCCTGTGTTAATGTTTCATTCAATAGCTACACACCATCCGTAATCAGAGAATCAGCAATAACGGGTGACTAAGTCAGGTCAAAAAACAGTGTAACAGGCTTATAACAGCAATATGTTATTTTGCTCATAAACAGCCACTGGAATCCGAAGTAAGCTATGAAAATAATTCCATCTGCTAAAAGACATTTTGACATTTTAATCATTGGTAAAGGAAATGTTTTTTGTATGCCTGGAGAGCATTAGGGCACAATCTAATCTAAACAACAGGATGTTTTACAGAACACATGTACTAACATTATTTGGATCAGGTGTTCTGCGTGTATTTTCAGACTATCAATCTGCCTGTTACAGTCTGTCTTACTTGTGACAATCAATGACAAGAATGTGCCAAGATGAGACTATAAAATGATGATGTATTTCTCATTACTGCACTTTTTCAGCGTAGCAAATGATTTTAGCTTTAGCTAAGCCGAGCCCGTAAACAAGCAACAAATCACTGTATCTCCCTAAATTCCCCAAAGGAGAAACAATGTGGTGGGGGAAGGGAATAGAAATTAAATCCTAGTAGCAATGATGATTTCAAATTCGGAAAACTTTTGTGTATAACGACGGAGCAATTCATAGCAAATGGCTTTCCTAAAAAAAAACCATTGTTCTGGTATTATAACCGAATTAATCTATCATCCACAGGGAATATTTTAGCACCGAGTATAAAAAATAAGGTATTGAAAAGGAATTACTATTTGCATAAAATCAATTGCTATGCCTAGGATTTACTGCCCAAGTGTAAATCCCAAAGTGCAGTGAGTATACTTGATATTAAATATATCATATTATGAATACAAACATAACATAATTTATGGAAGACATTAAAACTAATGAATTGTTATTATGCTGAAATAATAAACATTTTCAAATTAACTGATTTCCTGCAATGATGAAGTTTTCATTTCCAAACAAGTGTAAATAACCTGCTGCAACACATATTTGGGTGATTGTATGCCTATAACGCTCAAGGGGTTCGAAAAAGAATCGACCATAAGTAGTGATAAGCGAATCTGTTCCATTTCGCTTCGCCGAAAAATTCGCGAAATGGCGAAAATGTTGCGCGGCAAACAAAAATTGCCGCCCGTGGCTATTATTTTATCGCGTGGTTATTATTTTGCCACTGCGGCTATTATTTTGTCGCCCGCGGCTATTCTTTTTTGCCACTGGCGACAATTTTTGGACGTGCCGCGAATCCATGCCTGGCGAAACATTTTGCCCATCACTAACCAAAAGTCATACTGTTGTTACATAATCACCCCCTTTAAATAAAACCATTTAATGTTTTGCACAAAACTTATGTCACATTAGACCAGGGGTGTCAAAACATTGATCGCGGTCCACCAGTCGATGCCCCGTGGACTTCTGGTGGACCGCGTCTAAGCCGGGAAATGCAGAATTGCGGCACAAAGGTGGAAGTGCAGCGATTTTATTGGGTATGCGTATGCTGCATCGTATACATACATGGGGAGGAGCCAAAGTCAATACATTAGACATTAAATCCAGATTTCACATACATATTTTCTCCTTCTCTTACTCAGTTTTTTCAGTTAAGTTCTCTCTTCACTTAACTATCACTACATCAGTGACCGACGTTGCAATCAGAAATGTTGTAAATGGTAATGAGTCTCTCATACAAAGGGTTCTGATAACAAATTACATCTCATTCCTTAGGTTGACTTCGCCTCACACCAAGGTGCTAATTGTATCAGTATTTGCTTCTGGGGGGCCCTGGGGGCTTATCAATATCTGGACCAAAATATTTTCTTGTCTTTTCAGGTCATAATTCCCATTTGTAGTTTATTTATTACAGTCTGATATGGACCGAAGTGGATAAGATCTGGATCCATTCGTTATCCCATCCAGCGGACCCTTATCTTGTACTCTCACTTTTTTCTTGTCAAATTCCTACTTGTGCACTCTGTTAACCCCACCCTAGTATGTCTTGGTCAATGTCACAATATGTGACCTGACTGAATCCAGACCCCTGGACTATTTACAACCCACCCTTATTTATTATCTTCACAAGTTATCTCTGTCTATTGGTAACTTCTAGTGATGAGCGAATTTTTTCGCCAGGCATGGATTCACAGCAAATTTCTGCATTTCGCCATTGGCAAATTGTTTTGCAAAACTTCTGTGAAAATTCGCGGGGGAAAAATTTGTCACGCAGATTTTTTTTGACGCACGTCAAATTGGGCACGGTCGCGTCAAAAATAGACGCGGGTAACAAAAAATAGACGTGGGTGACAAAAAAGATGTGGGCGTCAAAAAAACTGCGCGGCAAATACGTTTGGCTAATTTTTTGCTGTTTCGCAAATTTTCTTGCCGTTTCGTGAATTTTATGGTGAAGCGAAATGGGACAGATTCGCTCATCACTAGTAACTTCCCAATTTATTGCCCATGAACCTTTTTCAATGATCTAACAGCTTGCACTTTTTACTTACTCAGCTGCCAATAAAAGGCACCCGGCCAAACCTTGCTTTCAAGAAAGGAAACAGAAATACACATGGGTACCAGGAAATTGAGTCTTCAATGCAACCAATCAAAACAGTAATAAATTATCCAGCAGTTTAAAAAGAAACTTGTTTTACCAATCAGATACAAAATGTGTAGCCATCAGTTACAATTTAGTGCAAACTAAAACTTAAAAAGTCAAAAGTTCAGAGGCAAATTTTCTAAAGTACAGTCCCTACTGTGCACAGTTTCATGTCATTACCCATGTTCCTTCCTGTACTTAAATCACTGCATGAAAGGAATTAGACCGATTTTACTGACCATTTAAACATACCAGATTGAAATCATGGGACATTAACTTTGATGCAACTATCTTTAGAGTTTAGCTTGCTGTCTTAACACTGTCCTTATACAGTAACTGCAATATGTCCACACAATTAAAAGGACTTTTACTTTTCCTAAATGCAAGTCTCAAAGCAAATGACAATTTGTGAGTTTTTTGCAGACATTTTACAAAAACTCTTTCACGTTTTTTTTTTATAATCTAATTTTTAACTAATGTAGGGAGGTTTCAGGCATCCAGGTACAGCCTTTTTAAAACAAGAGGTATTCACATGCTGCAAACATAGTACTGCGTAAAAAAAATGAGACACGTTAAAGGAGAACTAAAGCCTAACTAATGAAGTAGGGCAGAAATGTTGCACATTATGTTTTGGGGCTTCTGTACCAGCCCAAGGCCCCCATAGCCCTTTAGCAGGGAAGATCTGTGCCCCCAAAGATGCCCCAGTAGTCCCCCATCTTCTTTTCTGCTGATTCCCCTGCCCATACTCTGTGCTGCTGTCACTTAACTGAACACTCACAATATACAGTATATATAGAATATAAAGGCCTGGATCATTATTGCTATAGAGATGCTCAAGCTTTAGGCTGGTGCAAACAGTTTGAAATATAAAATATGGCATCTCTAGCCATATTCATTTTTAGGATTTAAAAAATGCCCATAAGAAATTATGGGCAGAGACACACAAATTACTTCCTAATAGTTCTGGATGCATAATTGACCATAAAGACCTTGAGGAGAAATTTGCACGTCTCTGCCCATAATTTCTCAAGTTAGGCATAATCCCTCTGATTTCTGGTGCTACAGAAAAAATGCAGGTATATCATGAAGTGTATAAATACCTTCTGTGTTAAAAAATGTCTTCACTGCATGACTATCATAGTAAAGGGCTCTTTGGCTCCTCTTAGCCCTTTTCACCCCAATCATGGTATTTTCTCAGCATTGTAAGTTTTAGGTGGTCAGTAGTGATGAGCGAATTCTTTCACCAGGCATGGATTCGCAGCAAATTTCCATTGGTGAATTGTTTCTTGAAACTACCATGAAAATTCATTTTGCATCAAAAAAAGTCACGGTCACGTCAAATTGAGAGTGGTCATCTCAAAATGGCTGCAGTTGCATCAAAATAGGCACAGTCGAGTCAAAATTGGCGCGGTCACGTAAAAAATAAGGCATGAGTGACAAAAAAGTCGCGGAACAAAAATGTTTCCCAAATTTTACGGCAAAACAAAATGGGACAGATTCACTCATCACTAGTAGTGGGTTTTTTTAAACTTGACAAAAAAGTAAACAAATTGAGGTAGAACTGCAACTGGATATTAGTAGATTTGCCCCTAATGGTAAAGATTGCTTTTTGTCTTAATCATAAGTAAATTTCTTTTCTTTCTCTAAAATCACTTGAAATAGTGTCGAGAATAACATACCTTTTCCCCTGCATTCAGTCTAATGTAGATTGTGTATCACAATCAGCTCAGGTTTAGCTCTCTCAGCTACTTCCTAGTCTAGAGTGAAGCTCCGCCCTTTTTATTTTCTGAACTTTTCTCTCTTTGACTGTGAAGAGAATCAAAGAGGTGTCTACTACACATGCCTGATATTATGTATAACTGAAATCTATTTTCAAAATGTTAGCAACAATGTCAAGCAGCTTAGTAAATTGACTTACCCAACACCAAATATAAATAAAGTGAAAGCTTCTAAATACAATGGACATTGAATAGGTTTTCACAGATAAAGCCATTGTCTGAAGATCAGTATATCAAGCAAACTTCATTACAAAACAAATTCTGCATCCCAGATTTACAGAAGGGGCTCATTTATAAATACTGGGCAAATTTGCTAAAAGCAATAACCCATAGCCAGTGATTGGCTTTTTTCAGCCTCCTGCAGGTTGAACAATGAAAGTACACATTTCATTGGTTGTCATGGGTTATTGCTTAGGTGCTATTTTGTGATAAAAAAAAATTAAGCGATGGGGGGGTTTGCAAATATTGGAGTTAGTAGGGCTCTTTTAGGTTGTGCAAGTGCAGGAAGCATAGCGCAGAAGGAACCCTGAAGCTACCGCTTGTGTTCAATTCAAAAAGGAAGATAGGAAGAAAGGAGTGGAAAAGCCACCATACTGAAGTCCAACGTGTGCAGTTTGATGCAAGTACACTTAATAAATAAGGGTTTCATGATCCAATGATTGCAGGGAAAATAATAAAACAGTACCTGTACTTGATCCCAACTAAGATATAATTACCCCTTAATGGGGGCAGAACAGCCCTATTTGGTTTATTTAATGGTTAAATGATTCCCTTTTCTCTGTAATAATAAAACAGTACCTGTACTTGATCCCAACTAAGATATAATTACCCCTTATTGGGGCAGAACAGCCCTATTGGGTTTATTTCATGGTTAAATGATTCCCTTTTCTCTGTAATAATAAAACAGTACCCGTACTTGATCCCAACTAAGGTATAATTACCCCTTATTGGGGGCAGAACAGCCCTATTGGGTTTATTTCATGGTTAAATGATTCCCTTTTCTCTGTAATAATAAAACAGTACCCGTACTTGATCCCAACTAAGGTATAATTACCCCTTATTGGGGGCAGAACAGCCCTATTGGGTTTATTTAATGGTTAAATGATTCCCTTTTCTCTGTAATAATAAAACAGTACCCGTACTTGATCCCAACTAAGGTATAATTACCCCTTATTGGGGGCAGAACAGCCCTATTGGGTTTATTTAATGGTTAAATGATTCCCTTTTCTCTGTAATAATAAAACAGTACCTGTACTTGATCCCAACTAAGATATAATTACCCCTTATTGGGGGCAGAACAGCCCTATTGGGGTTATTTAATGGTTAAATGGTTTCCTTTTCTCTGTAATAATAAAACAGTACCTGTACTTGATCCCAACTAAGATATAATTACCCTTTATTGGGGGCAGAACAGCCCTATTGGGGTTATTTAATGGTTAAATGATTCCCTTATCTCTGTAATAATAAAACAGTACCTGAGAAGGGCACAAGAGAAGGGGAGATAGGAAGAGGAGAGAGTGGGAATGTGAATAAGGTTAGACGGGTTAGTGGTTTGTGAGAGTTAGTGATGGCATTATGGGGTTGTGTAATAAAAGGCACCAAGTTTGCCCAGGAGCAGTTACCCATAGCAACAAATCAGCAGGTAGAATTTGCTGGTCACCTTTTTGAAACCAAACATCTTATTGGTTACTGCTCCTGGGCAAACATAGTGCCTTTATTCCATATGGGGGTTAATGTCCATATTGTAGAAAATTTCACATTTTTCATTATTAAACTATTTTTTTTATCCCATTTTATTTTATTTGTTTACTTTTGGGGTTATTCTATACAACAAAGTGATGTCAGGTTGTTCTCTAAGCTTTGGCCTTAGCCTCTTGTACAGCAGTATGAAACTCTTACAGCATACACATACAACCACAGAAACATAGAAAATACATTTTGCTCATCAAGATTAACATGAAAATCCAGTTAGAAGGCCAGTAAAGGTGAGAATTGGACTGTTGTCCTAGATATTTTTAAAGGGGAAGTAAAGTCAAAATCTAAATGTGTTCTAAAAAATCAGATAGCAATGCAGTTAAAACAGAGTTAAAACACAGCTAAGCGGAGCTCTGTATTCCTCAGTGTCTGCAGCTGAATGGTACTGGGCGTATACCACTTCCTGCTCGTGTTTCACTTTCTTATCTGTGTCTGACTTGCTCTTATCAGCAACTGACCAATGACACTCCAGTAAATAAAGTCCTGTGCTTTTTTTGTTTTGGTCTGGTATAGGACAGTCCCTGCTTTTGTTTTGTTTCCAAGTTTAGTACAGAGAAACTCCTTGCTTTCTTTTTCACATCAGGGTGGTCATTGGTTGTATAGGTTTCCAGGAGCTGTGATCAGAGCTCATGTCAGAGGAATAGAATAAGATCAAAATACAAAAGTTTCTAATTAAAAAATGGTGGAGAATTTTCAATGAGTTTATATTGTAAATTTATTTCATTTGGTCTAAATAACACACAAGAATTGTGATTTTTTTATATTATAACTACCTACCCTTTAAAGCTATGCTCTAGCTGATACTCATTGCCTGATACTCACTGCCCCAAATGTTTTTCCATGATCTTCTAAACTTGCATATACAGGTATAGGACCCATTATCCAGAATGCTCGGGACCAAGGGTATTCTGGATAAAGGGTCTTTCCATAATTTGGATCTCAATACCTTAAGTCTACTAAAAAATCAATAAAACATTAATTAAACCCCATAGGATTATTTTGCGTCCAATAAGGATTATTTATATCTTAGTTGGGATCAAGTACAAGGTACTGTTTTATTTCTACATAGAAAAAGGAAATTTTTAAAAAATCTGAATTATTTGATTAAAATGGAGACAATGTGAGACGGGCTTTCCGTAATTCGGAGCTTTCTGGATAACGGGTTTCCGGATAAGGGGTCCGATACCTGTATCACAATTGAACCTCATTTTACAGTTTGATATCTAGTCTCCCATTTTTTGTTTCTTTTTAGATCACTCTGGAAAGAGGAAACATTTTACTTGAAACGTCAATATAATTTAAAAGCCATATCCATCCATCACTTTATAGCTATCATTTATCTCCTATCATTTCTTAATTTCTTCCAAGCTGGTCAAAATAAAGGAAAAGAAATATATAGTATAGTAAGGTGAATTTTGCAATAAAGCAAGTGTTAAAACCTTACTGGAGCACTATTCCTTCTTTTCTGAAAAAAATGCCATTATAAGGAAATTCCTTGCAAAAGGTATATGCATTCATGATATATAGATACGTATATAATGGCAATCGCACCACATAAATCACATTCTTGGTGTAACAACTCAAATATAGAAAGCTAGAGTTGCTGCTAATAGAATTTTGTCAAATGAAAATTGATGTCAGATAAAAACTTTAACAAACTATTCAGGTCAACTATTGATTGCCAGGACTGGAATATATCAGGCTCTCGTGTCAGGCTGTGTTAAGATGTGCAGATACGAAGATAATTATATCTAGCTTTTATTTGAAATGTTCTGACCACTTCAGGCAAGTTTTACCTAGAAATTTGTGACAGTAAGAAGCATAGAAGAAGCATATCTGTATACAACAAAAAAATCTTCTTTTTCACAATTCTTTTTTCCCCTTGCATTTACTTAATATGTCCCACAACTGTATCTACTTGTCTCAAGAAAATCTGAGAACATTTGAAACTTGTTCTGCCTCCAATAAAGGGTAATTATATCTTAGTTGGGATCAAGTACAATACCCGCTCTGTAACTAACAAAGCCGCTTTTATTCATGATCTGTTTTGCTCCAAGTCCTTTCACCTTTTTGCCATAACAGAGACCTGACTCTCTCAGAATGATAATGCTATTGAGGCAGCTTTCTCTTATGGCGGCCTTTCATTCTCTCACACTCCCCGCATTACTGGCCGTGGGGGAGGGGTAGGGGTTCTGCTCTCCCCTCATTGCCGGTTTAAACTTATCCCTATACCCCCTACTTTCAGGTTTCCTTCTTTCGAGGTGCATACGGTTCAGCTGTTCCACCCTCTCTCTGTGCGGGTGGCAGTTGTTTACAGACCTCCTTCTTCAAAACCCTTGGCTACTTTTCTCTCTGACTTTGAATCCTGGCTCTCTTTTTTTCTATGCTCTGACACCCCTGCAATCATTTTAGGCGACTTCAATTGCCATATAGATGACCCCTCTCAGCCCTGGCCCTCTCGATTTCTCCATCTAACCTCCTCCTTTGATCTCCGGCAATGGACTAATACAGCTACCCATAAGGATGGTCATTTCCTAGATCTGGTCTTTTCTAAAAATCTGGCTCTATCTACATTTACCAGTGAGCCTTTTCCTCTTTCAGATCATCATCTTATCTCTTTTTCTATCTCGCACGTGTCTCATTCTCCCTCTAACTCTCAGCCTCTAACCCTGATTCGCAACACTCGAAGGGTGGATATAACTTCTCTCTCTAACTCTCTTAGTTCTAGCCTCTCCTCCTCCTGCGCTTCCTCTGATCCTGAGTTACTGGTAAATAGCTACAACTCAATTTTATCATCTGCAATTAACACCCATGCCCTCCTGCAGCCACAACGCAGTCATGCCCGCAAAACCCCGTCCCTGGCTTAACCCTCAGATGCGATTTCTGCGCTCCTGTGCACGATCTGCTGAGCGCATTTGGAGGAAATCACGCGTTAAAGCTGACTTCCTCCACTATAAATTTCTTATGGTGTGCCTCAATACTGCCCTATCCCAGGCCAAGCAAGCATACTATAACACACTTATAAATAATAATAAATCAAACCCGCGGCGCTTATTCTCCATATTTAACGCGCTACTTCATCCCTCACCTAATGAATCAATCGTATCTGAACACACCCCCCAGGACTTTGCTGACTTCTTTAAAAGCAAAGTCGATTCTATCCGCAATCAATTTTCCCAACCCTCAGATACCAGTAATCTCAACCTTCCTAAATCTCCTCTCTCCGTATTCAGCTCCTTCAGTCTCGTAACAGAGTCTGAAGTTTCTCAGCTTCTCCGATCCTCTCCGCCTACTACCTGCTCGCTGGGCCCTATGCCCTCATCCCTACTAAAACAGTGTGCCCCTGCCCTTACTCCAGCTCTTACCCACATATTCAATTCCTCTCTGGCTTCTGGTACTTTTCCCTCTCTCTTCAAACAAGCATGTGTCAAACCCATTCTTAAAAAGGCTACACTGGACCCATCCTGCCTTTCTAACTACCATCCCGTCTCTCTCCTGCCCCTAGCCTCTAAACTCCTGGAACGTCTTGTCTTTTCTCGTGTAACTAACTTCCTCTGCACCCATAATCTGCTGGACCCTATGCAGTCTGGTTTTCGGCCTGCGCACTCCACTGAGACGGCCTTATGTAGAGTGGCAAATGATCTCCAGACTGCCAAGGCCAAAGGAAGCTACTCGGTTCTCATTCTCCTAGACCTTTCCTCTGCTTTTGATACTGTCGACCATTCTATCCTTATGAAAATTCTCTATTCTCTGGGTATCCGGGATCAGGCAGCACCCTGGTTCTCTTCCTATCTCTCTAACCGCTCCTTCTCTGTCGCTCTTACTAACAAATCCTCTACCCCGGTTCCGCTTAGTGTGGGGGTGCCTCAGGGCTCTGTGCTTGGTCCCCTGCTGTTCTCCCTGTACACTCTCTCTTTGGGAGACCTTATTTCTTCTTTTGGTCTTAAATATCACCTATATGCAGATGACATCCAGATATATTTAGACACCCCTGCACTAACTGCTGATGTCCAAACCCAGATTGGTAACTGCCTCCTGGCTATCTCCTCCTGGATGAACCGACGCCAGCTCAAACTTAACCTAGCCAAAACAGAGCTCATGGTCTTCCTGCCCAAACCTGGCCCTCCTCCTTTCACCATTACTATTGATGGCATGACCATCAACCCTGTAAATTCTGCATGCTGCCTTGGGGTTATCTTTGACCAGTCCCTCTCCTTCTCTAACCATATTAATAACACTGCCAAAACCTGCCGCTTTTTCCTCCGTAATATTGCCAAGATACGCCCCTTTCTCTCACAAGCAACAGCTAAAACACTAATCTATGCCCTTATCCTTTCCCACTTAGATTACTGCAATCTCCTACTAACCGGCCTCCCAGACTCCCACCTCTCTCCCCTGCAATCAATCTTAAACTCTGCTGCCAGGATCCTCCTGCTCTCTCCTAAGAGGGATCCAGCTCAGCCTCAATTAAGCTCACTAGCATGGCTGCCTATCAAGCAAAGGAGCTTACAAAATCCTTCTGCTGACATTCAAAGCCCTTCACTCCTCTGCTCCTCACTACATTTCTTCACTGGTCTCCCTACATGTTCCTGGTCGTCTCCTCCGCTCCTCTCAGAGCCTCCGTCTCTTTACTTCATCCACACCCACTGCGCTCTCTCGTCTTAAACCTTTCTATCTCGCTGCTCCTTACCTCTGGAACTCTATCCCTGAATCCCTCCGTAGGGAACACTCACCCACTCTCTTTAAGAAAAAACTCAGCTGTTACCTTCTGGAGCACTAAGACATTATTTTGCCCAGTCCTGCGCTTAAGGGCAAATGCCCATACCTGGTGCACTCTTACCTTCCAGTTTGTGCCTGTATGTTACCCAACCACTTAGATTGTAAGCTCTACGGGGCAGGGACCTCCTTCCTACTGTATCTCATACCACATGGCAATTATATATATATATGTATTTATTGTATTTATTTATTATATCACTTGTCCACCCTGTGTGTAATTTTGTATTCTGTAAGACTGTACAGCGCTGCGTACCCTTGTGGCGCTCTATAAATAAAGTTATACATACATACATACATACTAATATTAACTTAATTTTATCAGAAGGTGTATTCATTTAACTGATTGTATTTGTTTCTATGGATGATGTAAGATTTCCTTTTATATAAAAGGTAATCAGTTTCTTGCTGTGTCAGAAAGTATCCTGTTACATAATAAAGAATCCTTGCGCTCTTCCTGTAAGAGACTCAACTTTTAAATTGGTCTAACTCAATTTTTATTTTATCTATCTATCTAAAATGATCCAGCCTGTGAGTTATATCCTTTGAAATGGTGTTTTCTGACATTATAATTTGCTATTTGCAACTGTTTAAAGAGACAGCAGTCTTTCTATATATACAATCTAAAGTAGATTATTATACTTATAATGGATAATGTACCCCTTCTACAATTTATAAAGATAGTAGAAGTCACTTGAGAGTTCAATCTTTATATATGATCACAGAATTCCCAGGTGACTTTTATACTATATACTATATATATATATATATATAGAGAGAGAGAGAGAGAGAGAGAGAGAGAGAGAGAGAAAATGAATGACATTGAATGGAACCGTAGATATACTACCATATGATAGCGTAGATTTAATGTGGAATATAATAAGAATAAAGGAAAACTACAGGAGCAAGTGCTTGACTAATGGGTGCAAATTTGTGCCTTATTGTGCCTATTAAGACCTATTATAAGCAGCACTGCTAAATTTGGTGAGGTGTTCTTAAGCTAGGAAATGTAAAGACCTCATTTATGAATGCAATTGCATTTAATTTGCATTTTTTTTACCCAGAATGCAATGTTTTCCCCATAATTCCAGTGTAATTGTGTCTGGGAGTGAGGCTGTGCCTGATTTGCAATCGAGGATGATTTGACTGATCAGATGCACCTGTGCTAAACATTTTGGGATTCTGTATTTTCTATTTTCTGAGTAAGGTTATTGCCCATTGTTAAAATATCTGGAAAAAAATATACAGGTATGGGATCCCTTATCCCAAAGCCTGTTATAAAGTAAATTAAAAAATGCCATCTCCCATTATAATCAAATTCTATTTTTTTTTATTTACTTTGTAAATAAAACAGTACCTTATACTTGATGGTAACTAAACTGCTTGAATCCATATTGGCATGCATTCCTGATAATAGATCCTATACCTGTAATTATTTTCATTTATGTGCTGCATTGTATTTGTTTGCAATTTTTTTTTGTCCAAATGTGCTTGTAGCACATATATAGTTTCTAAAAATACTTGCCCAGTTAGGGTTGCCACCTCTACTGGTTAAGAAAGCCGGGCAGGGGGCATGGGTGACGTCATGGGGGGCGGGGAGGAGGCTGGGCCATGATGTTGTGGGGCTGGGAGGAGATGGAGCTGTGACATTGTGGGGCAGGAAGGAGGAGGTGGGGCCATGACATCACCGGGGCGGGGCTATGAGTCCTGCCCAGTTTTCCTAACTAGGGAAACTGGGCAGGAGGTTTTGAACTGAGCAGCCTTTTCAAAAACCAGGCTGTCTGGGTCAAAACCGAACAGGTGGCAAACCTATGCCCAGTATAGGTCCAAAACTGACAGTCGCACCTGATGTTGTTGATGTCAACCTCTTAACATCTAGAGAATTAATTTTTGCTGCATATAAACATACAGAACAACATTACTATGAATAAATAATTCTTACAGGATATAAATAAGCAGTAGTGATGGGTGACAATTTTGAGCAGGCATGGATTCGTGGCGAATTTCTGTATTTCGCATTTGGCAGACTTTTCTGCTAAACGGGCGACAAAATTTGTTTTGGAAAAACTCACAATGTGGCAAAAAATTGTTGCCCACAGCAACAAAAATAACGCATGTCAAGAAATTGATGCATGTGCACGTTTTTTTGCTGTGCGATAATTTTACGACATTTTACGAATTTTTTCAAAGATTTGAGAATTTTTCGGTGGGGCGAAACAGGACAGATTCACTCATCAATAATAAGCAATACACAATTTTACAGGTATATACAGTTCTACGTAAATATCATATAAAAGTAATATTTTTTGGTCATTTTGTCATCCGCTAAAACATTTTACTTTTAAAATATGAAAACATTCCTAAGGATTTTGTAGCATCCTTTTTATTAAATAAAATTCCACAAGGGTGTTTTTTTCAGATTAAGACTAATGCATTTGGAAATGTCATATTTTTTGGATCAAAGAAAACAACAACCAATTATGGTAAAAGCTTTGAAGACATAAATGGCAACATATCCAATTTCAGTAAAAGCTCTTGTTTTTTTTTTTCTTAAATAAAATAAAATATCAACATATACAAAAACAGAATGATGCCACTTTATATCAAACTATTTTATACCTACAGTATATTACATGGAATAAAAAAAATACTATTCCAACCATTTTACAGACAAAATTTAAAAAAATTGTCAAAATAGCGGAAATTCAACCTATTTTGACGCAACCAAGCCCAATTTTACACGACTGCAGCCATTTTGACAGACCACACCTATTTTGCAGTGACTTTTTTTGATGTGCGACAATTTTTTTATACTGAGATTCGTCACTGAAGTTTTGTGAAACAATTCGCTAATGTTGAAATGCGGAAATTCACTGCAAATCCATGCCTGGTGAAATATCCTTTGGAGGGTTCAGATATCATTCTCAAAATAAATTTGCTATACAGGTAAAGGATTTGCTTGGGACCGGAGGTTTTTCAGCACCATAGCTTTAGCCTGCTAAAAGTCATTTAAACATTTTACAGCTCATTTATCAAAATGTATGTTTGCTTTTGTTTCCAATAAGAGAAAAACACATAGAAAAATCTCAAAAATATTCTTTGTAACCACTAAAAGCAAAAATTTATTAAAGAAAAAATCACCAGTAGTGATGAGCTAATCTGTCCCGTTTCACTTCACTGAAAAATTCCCGAATCTTTGAAAAGATTCACAAAACATGAAAAATCTGCGAAACGGCAAAAATGACTCACGAAAAAAAAATTGACTGACATGCACAACAATTTTTTTTAACATATTTTTACGATGTAAATTTTATCGTTCATTTCACAAAATAACACGCCAATGGTGAAACTCAGAAATTTGACACAAATGTATGCCTGGCAAATTATTTCGCCCATCACTAATCACCAATAAAAACCCTGCAAGTAAAAGCTGTTGAGTTTCTATAAAAGCCATTGGGAAGTTTATTTTTCCCGTTTACTAAAGTATTTGAGATCTTCAGCCTCATTAACATTTAATGAAAAAATTATTGTCACTGGTGTACAACCTTTTTGTGCAAAAAAGTGAGCATGAATATTTTGTTTGTAAATAATCTAGTGTTCAAAAATGTTGTATGTTTTTTGTACTCCCGGGATTTTTTCAACCTCAAAAGTTAGTAAATGGGCCTCCATATATGCCCAATAGGATTGTTTTGCCACCAATATATAACCCTATTGGTAGCAAAACAATCCTACATGCAGCTAAGTTACCATCAAGTCAAGATACTATTTTATTTATTAGAAAAAAAGATAAGGCATCCCCTACCTGTAGTACAGTAGATAAGAATTGCAGCAACTGTGGGTCCATTTGTTCTGTGGATAAAGAGACTAGAGTCTTGTCATTCCCACTGTAGAGGTTAAACTTTTATATACCGGATATGTGTTTTAGTCATGCAATATGGTAAAACTACATTATTTGGTCTAGTGTGACTTTTTTCTTTACATGTCTTTGTTTTATTTCTCATACTTACTAAAAATTGTGCATTTTTTCAAGAATTTATTATTGGTGAAAATTTCCTGTGAAAATTCAGCAGTGCATTTTCCCTATACAATTGTATTGGCGAAAATACCTTAGACTTTACGCCATAAATAATTGATGTATATGTAGCATGGAGGAGATGAGATACTGCATTTCATTATAATCATAAAGTAGCTGAATTTAATATATATATATATATATATATATGAACAGAGAGCCGCACACACAAGGACTTAATAATGTACTGAAAAAATGTAATTAAAAAAATATCCAACGTTTCAAGTACTGACTGTACTCTTTCTCAGGGACAAACCAAAAACAAACCAAAGTTGGTTTGTCCCTGAGGAAGAGTACAGTCAGTACTCGAAACGTTGGATTTTTTTTAATTAAATTTTTTCACTACATTATTAAGTCCTTGTGTGTGCGGCTCTCTGTTCATATATTGCCTCATTTTAGCCAGCACCCAGGGCATTTGAACTTCTATAGGGTGTGCTCCACTCTTCCTTGTATATATATAGATAGATAGATATATATATATAATGAAATTATAAATAAAAAAGTGATAAATTGGTGAATAATTCAATTGGTGAATATTCACAGTTTTGCACTGGAGAGATTTATTTGATGAAAATATATTAATGTTTAATGACATGGAACATTTTTATGTTTGGCAAAAAACTTGAACTGCTGCCCTAAATATGCCACATGGTGTCTCCAACTTATAAACCCCTAAAACAGTTGGACTGGGACTGCAGAAAATTGGTTCACAGCCTTATACGTCACTATACGTCAGCATACAATAATTATGCAACATATTTTTGTTTTGCATGTTTTCAATGGGTCTTCATTTGTAAGAAAAAAGAAGTTGATATTTTCTTGCAGTTGTCTTGGAGCCAAAAGGAAGAGGAAGATAAGGATGGATTATCTTTTGTCAGCAATGACCTAGAACACAGTACCAAATTAAAAAAAAAAAAAACTGGTGAAGCAATATTGGCCCAAACTACTGGGGGATAAGAACTTTAATAAAGTTTTCCAAATACCCCATTGTTAAGCTTTCAAAGAGGAACTTCCTTCATTTGTCCAGCTGAGGGAGGGAAGAAGACCTTAGGCAATAGTTCTTAGGTCCTCCTAAATATGGTATTTTAATTTTGTTTGCTGCTCTGGATTTATAAAAGGTGAGAAGTTAATTCACCCTACTAGGAGGTACTTAAAGGAACAGTAACACCAAAAAATGAAAGTGCATAAAACTAACTAAAATATAATGTGCTGCTGCCCTGCACTGGTAAAAGTTGTGTGTTTACTTCTACTATAATTTATATAAATAAGCTGCTATGTAGCCATGGAGGCAGCCAAAGGAGAAAAGGCACAGGCACATAGCAGATAACAGATAAAACACTATTGTATTCTACAGAGCTTATCTGTTATCTGCTATGTAACCTGTGCCTTTTCTCCTTTTTTCCAGCTTGAATGGCTGCCCCCGTGGCTACACAGCAACCTATTATATAAATTATAGTAGTGTTACTGTAGCAAACACACCAGTTTTACCAGTGCAGGGCAACAGTGCATTATATTTTTATTACTTTAAAGCTCTTTTATTTTTTGGTGTTACTGTTCCTTTAAGAATTAAGAAACATAAGGATAATACTTTGAAAATGGGATATCTCTAGACTGCTCCTGCAAAAAGAGGCAGTATAGATCAAGAAATCTATTAGTCAAACCCCTGTAGGCATGAATGACTCTTCAAAAAGTATTTTTTTGTAGACGCTATGTAAATGCTATGCATATTGATGCAATTAGGGTCCGAACAGCCTCCTCCACTTCTACATGTTTGCAAGCACATTTTTGAAATTGCTGAAGGTGCTAGATTAAACTTGAACCTGCTTTGCATCACAATGCCAAAACCCATTTGACACATCAGGGGAAACAGCACAGCTGCAGTTATACTGGAATTATTATACTGCATTATGGGTAAATAACATGGCAATTTGTACTTTGAATAATGCTCTTACTCTCATAAAAGACCCCTTTTATACTGTCCTTTTTTCTTAAAGACTACCTTTTGGAGCACTCGCCCAGCACCTGATCTGGAAACTGGCACTTATATTGTAGTGTCACCCACTGTGACCTACAGCACTTATATTTGCCTATTTGTGTCTGTTAGTTACCCCTCCCATATAGATTGTAAGCTCTACGGGGCAGGGACCTCCTTCATCTTGTGTTTCTGACTCTTATTGCAACTGTACCTTGTATTTATTTGTATTTATTGTTATACTTTGTATTTATCCATTATCTTTAACCCCCTGTTTGTATTAATGTATTCTACTGTACAGCGCTGCGTACATAAGTAGCACTTTATAAATAAAGATATACATACATACATACAGTAGATATAAATGAAATTACCCTTATGAAAGATTTTGTGAATAGGGGAGACATGTTAACCTTGAATTGAAACAGGTATGGTACTATTATATGCTTTTTCCATTTCATAATCATGAATATTGTGTGAATACAAGAAGACATCATGGACTCAGCATAAACTTAACTGGTGTGTTTCTTTTTTGAGTTTGATCAACAGGCAATGTTACCGTTAAGGTGGTTTAACTTACCTTAAGAACCCTTTTCGAAACATCTTTTTATAAAAAGTAAGTTATTAATATTAATTAAGGGTGCTGTAGTATCTAATTTGTGCTTCCCTACAGACTTTTTCTTAAAGGTTTACATATGGGCAGTGTTTAATTGATTGTATTTCACACCCCCTTACCCTATTGGCCCGTGACAAGTTTAAAATTCTCAGGGACCATGCTCTTATTCAGGAGAAGGGGAAAAGCTTTTTTTCACATAAAAATGTAGCCCCCATGGGTACTGACTCTGCATATCTAGGGCTCCTGTCTGAAGTGTTACATTACTACATATGATTTATTTGAACAAGGAATGCAACAAAACTCTTCAGGAACTATGCTCTTGTCCAGTAGGTCAGCTACTACTTTTTCACATTTCAATGTTCCACAGGGTATTATCAAATGCAACAACATATGCTATTGGTTTATCCCACAATTTCCAGCATGTCCATCTGATCAAAAGAATAGTGCTATTCCAGAAGGTGCTGTGCAACAGTTTGCTTTTCATTTATCCAAAAAGCATAGGCCTGACCAACATGATTGGGCCGATCCATAGTATTGAAGAACATTGTGACAAACAAAACATGTGCAATTTATGGGGAGATTTACTAATCCACGAATCTGAATCCCAAAAGGGAAAAACTCGGATTGGAAACAAAAATTTTGCCGTCTTTTCGTCGCCGTTGCAGCTTGTTCGTATTTGTCGCAACTTTTTCGTCGCCACCGCGACTTTATCGTATTTTGCGTGACTATTTCATCGGTGTCACAATTTTTTCGTATTGAGCGATTGTAAATGCCGGAAAAACCAATCAGATTTTTTCACGACGGCGATGAAAAAGTCGCAGAAAATATACGAAAAAGTTGCGACGGCGTCGAAAAAGTCACGGAACATATGAAAAAGTTGTGACGGCGTCGAAAAAGTCACAAAAATACCGATCATTACGAAAAAAACGCATTCGGACGCCTTTGGAGCATTCGTGGATTAGTAAATCTGCCCCTTAGTGTTTAGGGGTATCGATCTTGGTTATGTGGCCCATTGACTTGCAAACCTGATTGGTTTACTGGGCAATTCTCTCCTAACTCTCACCAATCACATTTCATAGCATTAAGGAAAACTCAGTAGCAGAAGTTTTTCTAAATCGGAGTACACTTAGTACACTTGTGAGAATGTACAATTTATTTACAATTTCTCTTGTATAAATACAGAAACAGCAAGAATACATTTATCAATCATGACAATAGTGGAACAATCATCTGGTAGTTGGACTGTTCCATAATTATCAACAATATTTTATCTGGAAGAAATAATTAATTAAAGAACTACTGATAATTAAGGCCCTAATATTTTGTCAAAATACAACTTACGCCATTAATATGCCTTGTATAAAACAAAAACAATATGAAAATTAGGACCTTCTAACAATCGGTTCATCTTTTTGAACCAAAAATATAGATGCAAACATGTTAGCAAAATATAATAGAACTGTTAATTTGATTTTTACATTGTTGATATTCAAATTACATTTTTCAGACTGTATTTATAGTAAAACAATGCGCCTACCAAAGATAAATGAACATACACATATCTACTATACACCATAGCCTGCTTTATTCACTTTCTTACATCAGTTTGATGATCAGTACAAAAGTTGAGCTTGACAAAGCATCACTATGGTATGAATGGTGAGATGACATGAAACCAATAATTGTTTTGCTGGATGTGTCTGTGGACATTATTTCAACTGCCCATAATGATAAAAAAGAAATGCTGCATAGTTTTACATGAAATATATAATGTAAACCAGTAAATCATGTCAACATAAAAGAAAAATCATTGTATAGCATAGGGTGAAACCTTATATGGGAAAAGGGGGAAACTGTAGCTAAATAGAACTTGCATAAGATGGAAATGTTGTTGACTTTAACCAGTTAGATCAGCTTTCATATGTCATTTACTTAATATCATATGAGATACTTGAGATTTTTTGTAGACAAAGGGGCACATTTATTTCATTTTTTCTAGCCTTGAAAGTCATATAAACTCGACATGATATGAATTTGAATTAAACTCAAATCTTGCTGTATTTATAAAATATTGCGATGATGCCTGAATTGTTCAAATGAAAATTTTACATTTGAAAATCCCACATTTTTCGAGTTGAAAGCATTGTCAAGATTTTAACAATTTGAGTTTAAACAGACATTCGATTCCATGAATCCTCTTTATTTTTCCAAAACATAAATTGCTCCAGCAGCCATTTTAGAAGCATTGACACTCTTGGAAAACAATAATGTGCTTAAGTTTCACTTT
Source organism: Xenopus tropicalis (assembly GCF_000004195.4). Classification (NCBI taxonomy): domain Eukaryota; kingdom Metazoa; phylum Chordata; class Amphibia; order Anura; family Pipidae; genus Xenopus; species Xenopus tropicalis. The sequence continues at coordinate 19,573,472 of NC_030678.2, forward strand.
AAACTGGGTGAAACTGAAAACAATGTGGGATTAAGTTCCCCTTGAAGGACTGGCTGTCACTGACTATTTTATTCCTCTACTATTCTAAGCCTCCATAGGACCCAATGGTACTTGACAGATCAAACCTGTCGAATTTTTATTTTACAAAAAAAAGTTAACTAAACATTAATAAATCATGAATTATGGGAGTTATTTTAGTATAACTCGAATATTTCTGGGAATAATAATGGAAAAATAGAGTTCTGGTGAAAAATCACTTGTTAATCTTGAAATTATCTAGAAGTAAGAAAAAATCCAACTTTATCTCATGATTGCCTAGTAAATGTGCCCCTCGGTGTCAATAAAACAATAAAATATTTGCTTCCTTTTGCTACCTTATAAAGTGAATAATATATATATATTCCATATATGTGATGTATTTAACTATTTACAGAAATCTGGGGTAAAGTGGAAACAATAAAGTAAACCAGAGAATATTAATACACCTTTTAGAAATATAGATATATAAGATACAATCAGAAAAATATTGTTTTAGGAAAGAAAAGGGGAATTTTAATTCAGATATATTGCTGGCAAGCTGTTATGTTTCTCTGCTCCCTTTGTAGATTTAATGACAATTATTAAGTAGAAAATAAAGAATGTAATAGATCTAACATGAGAGCCACAAATACCCTGTAAATTATATCTTTATAGATGGCGCTTAATGGTCTCACTATTCTGTGTTATCAAAAATCGTATGTATTCTAAGTTTCGCCATCGGTGGATTTTTTTGATGAACAGGCAACAAAATTCATTACAGAAAAAATTGCCATGCAACCAAAATTTGCCATCTGAATCCAAAAAAAATTGTTGAGCGCGTAAAAAAAATGACAAGTTTCATATTGACAAGTGCAACATTTTTTTTGACGCAACATTTTCACCATTTTGAAGATTTTTCGCCATTTCGCTAATTTTTTGAAAGATTTGCAAATCTATTGGCAGTAAAATGCCAAAATGACTTTCCTTCTCCATTAACATCTAGCAAACCTTTTTACTGAGATTACCTACTTGGTTGTTTAATTTTTTATAGATATACAGAAAATAGTTTGAATACTACATTCAAATAGTTTCACTAAAGTTCAAGCTGGAATCTTTGTAGATCTAATATCACATTTTAAAATGCAGTTTGTGAACATATAAATCAGAATATCATAAAGGAAAATACTTCATTTCCTTTGTTAAAGTTGAATTTGAGCATATAAAATTATTTCACCCAAACATAAAGGTTCCATCAGTTTATATTTTGGCATGTTTGCAAATTGCTGAATAGTAAATCCGACAACAAAGAATAAAACATTTTATAAATAGAACACTTTATTTATTTTTTTATAATAAATTAAATATTTTTTGCAGTAATTTTCAACTTTATACATTTATACTGTTATTGGTCAGACAAATATACTAAATTAATAAACAAAACCTTTGAGTAGAATAGATGTAAATTCAGATATGGACACAAGTGAAAGCTAGTATTAGCCAATAATTTCTGCAGCAGAGCACTGATGTTACGTTTGCACCACCGGTTTCCACTTTGACAACAGAGTTTGCATCATGCTATGCTTTGCTATCACTTTCTGTTGTCTGAATGATGTCATTTGATATTTTTATTTCAATAGCTTCTGCACTCAGTGCTTCTTTACCATTCTCTTCTTTTAGCAGAAGTTTCCTTGAAATGAAAAGGAAAACATAACATTAGATACATTCAATAAAAGCAGTTTAGCAGTACACACTATATTATAAAATACATCTAAAACCTGTATAATGAATACATCAAAAGGTAATTCTTTTTTTTTTTTTAATTCTTTATTTATTGTTTATTTCCGAAGGATAAGGGGGCGATTTACTAATCCACAAACGGATCAAAAGCGTCCGAATGCATTTTTTTCGTAATGATCGGTATTTTGCGATTTTTTCATCGGTGTCGCGACCTTTTCGTAAATTGTCGTGACTTTTTCATAGCCGTTACGACTTGCGCAAATTGTCGCAACTTTTTCGTAGCCGTCGCAAAAAAATCGGAAAGGCTTGCCCGCCGTTTACTAGCGCTCAATACAAAAAAGTCGCGACAATTCGCGCAAGTCGTAACGCCTACGAAAAAGTCACGACAATTCACGCAAGTTGTAACGGCGAAGAAAAAGTCGCGACGGCGAAGAAAAAATCGCAAAAAATACGAAAAAGTCGCAAAATGTTCGTTTCCAATCCAATTTTTTCCCATTTGGGATTTGGATTCGTGGATTGGTAAATCAGCCCCTAAGGGTACAGAAACAAAAGGTAATTCCAAAAACTGGATATATCTAGTGATGAGCAAATCTGTCTCGTTTCACTTGTGTGAAAAATCAGCAAAACGACAGGAAAATTAACGAAACACCATAAAATCCACGAAAATGTGGTGTTTTTTGTCGCATCTTTTTTTGTCATGACCCATTTTGACAAGACCGCGCCCATTTTTATGCAGCCATGGTCACAACTATTTTACCGCGGTCACACCCAATTTCCCAAAATTTAAATTTTGATGCAACTTTTTTGACTCGCGGCTAATTTTTTCACAACAAATTTTCACGGAAGTTGTGCAAAACAAATTCACCAATGGCAAAATGCAGAAATTTGCTGTGAATCCATGTCTGATGAAAAAATGCACTCGTCACTAGGGAAGTTTTTAAAAAGATTTCTTACTTTTTGTATCTGTAGATTAAGATATGCGTAAAACAATGTATATTTATACAAAATCAAGATGACATACAGAAACTTTATAGCTTCCAAACCCTATCACAGCCCTCTAGGGATATAAGATAAAAATAAGCAAATTTATTAAGGATAGCATTAATTCAAAACTTGTCTCAGGAGAAATTACAAAATTAAATGAAATAACTAAAGACAAAAAGGAAAACAACTTTTTAAATTCAAAAGTCTGTTTTATAAAAACCTTGGGCACATTTAAGTGCCAAGTTTCATTAAGCTTTCAACTGTGAAAAATAATACTTAATGCAATTTTACTTCCTACATTAAATTATTAATAAGTAAGGGAAGTACTCAAGCCATTGTGGCACACATTGGTCTAATGCCTTGAATACTGATCACAAGCTGTTTTACTAAATATTGGTTATTAAATTAGCACTTGTGCTCCCTAGACTAATAGTTGCAGATTGATTAAGGCTTAATTATAACATGCAAGTATGGGACCATATATACAAAGCAATTAAAGCTGTCAAGACAATATCCTAATATATCTTCCAAGCTTGCTTTCTGAGTGGGCATTTGATATCCTCAACTGGTACTAAATGATTGATTAACCATTTAAGGTTGGTTACAAGGGCTCCTTTCTGACCACCAATCCATACACCACAGTTAATGGAAGCCACTAATATGCTCATACCTTTTAGGAATGTGATATGACATTGTTGCTCCCTTTTGTTAACATTGAATAACCCACTTGCATCACTACCTAATATTCAGAATGTTTTATCAGCATATAGCAAACTCTGTTGTTCATAAATCGAACATAGACTATATGAAAGTCCTGTCAAAATAGAGGGGTGGCCCAAGTGCTCCAGCACCAGAACCTCAGCTCAGGGAAGCAGAAAAAACGTAAGTAAAATAACAAAAAAGGTGTTGGGCACACTGGGAACCCACACGAAAAGTGTAAGGCTCTGTGAGATTAATATTTAATAAAGGTTTTTTCAACTTTTAACCACATTTTTGCTGGCCTGTCTGTGGGTTTCCAGTGTGCCGAACACCTCTTTTATATTCCTAACATTACCATAGAGTTCTGTTCTTAAGGGAAATACAGTATACATGCAGTCTTTTTAAAACTTTTATGGGGTAAAATAGGTACAGGTATCAGACCCCTTAGCCACTGAGCACATTCTTAAGTATATGTTTTTGTGTGTCTGCAGACACAATATAAAGACTTGCAATCTATTTACTTACACAATGCTATTTTGGCCTGCCATGGCTAAAAAACATTTACTTAGACATCCAACAGATCCATTTCCATCCAAAACATAAATATACATGTATAGTAAAATCAGATAAAGAAACAGATAATAAATGAGCTATAAAAAAAAATAACAAGGCCTATGTTAGATTGATCGAAAAACTAGACATAAAGAAAGTTACATCTCTGTGGTATTATAACCCAGTAAAACTAAATAAGCTCTTTACAATGGCTTCAAAGTCATGGTTCAGGGTCTGTGGGGAAAAATGGAACTTTAGCACATATTATGCAATTCTGCTTCAACCTTCAGGGTTTCCTGTCATACAAAGGCACTGATAAAAGAAATCATGGACAGGGGCCTACATATGAGAATATGGAATACCTTAGCTAGAAAACATTTGAACAATACAACAAAAGAACAACAGCTACTGAAATCTCTCTTTTCACTTGTCTGACTTGCAGTTACTACTCTTTGGAAAAATGCACCCCCACTAGTCTGACAGGTTATAGTATGAATGAAGGATACTGCAGTCTTAGAATTACTGCATATCTCAGGAGAAGGGTACATTAATTCATTGCCTTATGGGCAAGGTGAAACGCAATAAATACATAAGAAACAATGGGTGTATTATAAAAGCTTATATTTAAAAGAAGTAAGATAAGATTGTACTGAAGCCATTTATAGTTTAATATCAATATGAATAAATCAGGTCTAGGAAAAGGAATATGCTACAATTATTGGTGTTTTCTTCAGATGTTACATTGACAAAACCATTACTGTATATATTCGAGTTTAAGCCTAGTTTTTCAGCACCCAAAATGTCGGGTGCCATGGGTCCCTCCAGACTAGCACCCTCTCTCCTTTGTGTGCAAATTAGGCCTCCTGCAACCAGACCCTCCAGTGCCCTGGCCTAGGCTCCCACTAGCAATACTTATTTCCCCTTACATCTCCTCCGGGACTGGGTCTGCTGCCAGTTTGCCAATGTGCAATGAGCGTGGGGTAGTACTCATATTGTTTTTGTTGACCCTCTTCTCCACTTACAGAGCTAGTTTACTGTTTTTCTTTGAAATAAATATTGAAAAATATATACCCCACTGATGCCTCAAGTAATGTAATTTTATTGGTATTTATTTTGATTATTAAAACTTAGCAGTAGCGGCTGCATTTCCCACCCTAGGCTTATACTCGAGTCAATAAGTTTTTCCAGTTTTCTTAGGTAAAATTAGTACCTCGGCTTATATTCGGATCGGCTTATACTCGAGTATATATGGTATGTAAGCTGAAACATGTAATAGAGCAGGAAAAATGTTGAAGAAATGTAAATGACAAGTTAATAATTATTAAGAAGGTAAAAGCTGATGTTTAGTTTTTAAAAATTTAAGAACGGTGGGCAACATAAAAAAAAGAAAGCAGTCAAAACAAACAAAGCACTCTCGCTAATTGTGCTGAAGGCATGACAAACTTTAAAGAGATGCAATCCAGAAACAGCAACTGCACCACCAAATATACTGTTCTTTGTGCCATTATTGTATATTAGTTATGGTTATTAAATTCCTGATAATCTATATTAACATTCTTTGACCAAAAGTCTAATGCTAATGCTATAACCCTTTTCACACAAGAATTACATTATTATATACCTACATACCTTAAAAATCCTAGTTTAAATTAAGTATACAAATTAAATCAGCATTTTGTTGGACTTTGCTGAAGACCAGTATCCTTTCCAACACTGTACAAGTGGTTGTCTATCCTACATTCTTAATATAGAACCACAAACTCAAAGAGGGATTTAGTGAAGTTTCACACATACAAAAAGTAAATATTGCACCAGAATTTTACAAACTACATTACCTATTTTTTTTCTTACATATTGCTTATACCTGCAATGTAAGTTACACATGGGAAGCCATTGGGCAGGCAAAAACATGCCCCATGTATACCCCTACATACCAATCATGGTGAAAATTTTTCACCCCTTAGCCATCCAGCACTTGGGTCTGCCCAAAAGGAAATGACCTGTAGGCATAAGTTCCTGTGTCAATATTTATTCAACCTAAGAAAGCTGCATATATTGATGTGTCTAGAACAATATAAGGTTTTCATATATAGATGATTTGTGGGGGTTTTTTGTTTTTTTTATTATTGACACTGGCTAACACGATACTACAGTTTATGTTCCATATATAGATGCAAATTTAATTCCACATGCTATGTAATTTAATGAAATAAAATACAGATAACAGATAATTAGATACATAAATCTAGCTAAATATAAAGTATTATACTTTTTATTACACATTTTATATGCATGAAAACTAATTTTAAAAACATTATACCTTCTTAAACATGTCAGTACTGAATGGAGAATGGAGATATCTGACATGTATATGCAACTCCTGGGCTGCAACCCATAGCAACCAATCATTATTCAATTTTTTGTCAGCCAGCTACCGTTAAAGCAGAAATGTAATTGTTCTCCTTGGGTTTGTTACACAGGTATTAATTTACCCAGTGTTGATAAATGAGCGTCACTGTTAGTTTATGCATAGCAAAGGCGCCTAAACCCCAGACCTCTAATGCCCCCTAACACCGAATGGTTTTTAATTGCTAAAAGTAAAAGTTTATAAAGCAGCATATTATATACAAAAATTATGCAGTCAAAACAGTATAGTTTCCTCAAAGGGTGATTGTAGAGCTTTAACATAGTTCATTTTAAGCTGAGTATAGTTGGAATATAAAAATACAATGTAACTTTGAAGGAGGAGTCAGCTACATAACATGTTTTTTGGTTTATTAGACTAGGTGCCATGTGTTTGCCATGTGATTGATGTATGTAGTATGTGATGTTAAGTAGCAGTGCCCTTATATCTGATAGTAAAATTAAGACAATATCCTTTTCATATTAGAAATAGCTCAGAAACAAGGCTATAATATTTAATGTTGATTCCCCCCCAACACTATTGCATCTTCTAGGCTACGCTATAGAGTAATTTTAGTTTTTAGCATCATAGAAATAGGTCTGTGCCCTGGCATTGTGGCACGATTAATCTTTGATTACGGAGGGTGTGGACCTTTGGAAATTAAGAATTATATATCACTGATAGTATCTATAAACATTTGACCTCTTGACTAACAACTTGATGAATATATACTTGCTGTTATATATTGATCACAGCACAGATCTAAATCAATAAACACCACAAACAGCCCATTTTAAGAGAGTATAATGTACCGACTGAATCATTTGTTTGCCTCTAATATGCCACCCTTACAACCGCTTTATGGACATCTATGATTATTAATTAGGCAGTTGAGTAAAGTTTGAACTATACAAGCTTATTTATATTAGGATAGATTTTATGTGATGTATTTCTACAATTATTTGTACATTTATTATTATAATTATTTTAATATATAATTCATATATTTTTTATATCCAATGTTTCCTTGATGTACAATATGACTTAATTTTGTGTTTCTCCTGTATCCTCCATTCCTTTCTTTAGTTGCCTAGGTTGCGATGCACCCAAATATTGTTGGGTTTGCTCTTGATTACTGGTATACTTTAGGATTAGCTTCCCTACATTTTTAATTCTTCTATTTCCTAGTTCAATTCTTGTGATTAACACATCCAAGATAGCATATATATATATATAATTAGAAATGGATAATTCTTTTCACAAAAATAAAGTGTAGATAAGTGATAAGCATACTTTTCTGCCAGGCATGGATTCACAGTGAAATTCCACATTTTGCCAATGGCAAATGTGTTTGCGAGACTGCAGCAAAAAATTGCCTTAAAAAAAAATTGTCAGCATAAAAAACTCATACTGTTTAATAGAAATGCTACTATGGATATATGCATGTAATAGTTTAGGGTGAAGAGACAGAATTTTTTTTTTCCAATATATATAGGTCCCCAACCTTTCCTAATTGTGAGCCACAGTCAAATGTAAAAAGACTTGGGGAGCAACACAAGCACCATAAAAGTTCATGGAGGAGCCAAATAAGGGCTGTGATTGGCTATTAGGGGCCTCTATGTACCCTATCAGCTTACAGGGGCTTTATTTGGTAGGAAATCTTGTTTTTATTCAACCAAACCTTGCCACCAAGTCATGAAATAAAAAATAACTTCCTGGTTTGGGGGCACTGAGAGCAACATCCAAGGGGTATATATATATATATATATATATAAAACAGTCCACACAACAGCACCACACTCCAAAATCTGCTGCTCTGCAGCTGCCCCTGTGCACGGGATATCACATAAATATCAAAATAAAACAGCCAGCACCAAGGGTCTTTGTATTTCAAAAAATCTCTTGTGTATTATAATTGCATGTACATGCAATTATAATACACAAGAGATTTTTTGAAATACAAAGACCCTTGGTGCTGGCTGTTTTATTTTGATATATATATATATATATATATATATATATATATATATATATATATATATATAGCAAGACAATGAGCCGCACACGCAGGGCATTTGATTACTATTAGGGTGTGCTCTGTTCTTTTCTGTATATATATATATATATATATATATATATCATTTTTCAATCCAGCTAAATCTAAATATGGAATACTGAAAAAGATACTTTGTGAGAAAAAGTCTCATAGGCACTTAACTCACAGTATAGACTCCATCTGGGTTTTCATTGTTGCGAAAAAAGAAAACAAAAAAATATTATACATACTCAGGCTCTGTTAGGGGTGTGGTTTCATTTGGCTCATTTACTGGACTCCCATCATGATTAGTAACTCTTTCATCCTCAGTCCTCATCTCTACTATGGGTTCTTTTGATCCATCTTTCCTACAAAATATTAAGCAATTCTGAAATTATACTTCTACTATTTAAATATATGAATTTATACACTCAAAATCAAGACTGTGGCGGCTAAATATTTGCTTAATATTAAGATCATAATATAAATGACACACATTAAAATCAGTTCTATGCAATTATTATTTTATCATTTTTTATTTTCTTGTTTTTGTTACTGGCTATATCTAAGGGCTGTACTGAACATTTTGACTGTATATTAAATATTTTTTAAGTTTTTATGCTTTCTTTAAATCTGAATCAGAATTTGTGGCACCTATTTAAACGGTAACATAAAAAAATGAAGGGCCAGCTTACCCTGAACTACCTCTCAATTTTCTCAGCACAATATTTTTCCATGATTGAATTACTTTTTGGCCAGGGGGTTACAAAAGGCTAGAAAAATCATTTTAGATAGCTGTGGAAAGCGATAATTTAATCGGCTGTTACTGAAAAGCCAACCATAGTCATTCAATTGTCTATATGAATCAAGCTTAATTTGAAATACAGGCTTTGAAAAAGTCAGCCTTCAAAAGTTATAAAAATACCATACAGAATATATTATAGTGATATAAAATATTTACTTTCTATCCAACTAATGCATAATTTGATTTAATTTGAAATAGCATCTGTAATAAATACAAATAAATATTTAATAAATACAGAATTTGCAAAACAGCTCATTTATACAAAGGAAATAATTTATATTACAAACTATATTGCTCACAGCTATTTGGAGTTATTTTATCATACAAAGTATAAATAACAAGTATAAATATATACAAAACGGTTTAAAGAAGAGAGTGATATTGCCAAAAGATGTTGTTTAACACTTATTTAAAAATAGTCCATGCAAGTTACGGGCTTCATTTTTGGAGCCACCAAGTTATGATAAAAAGTAGACTAGAATAAAATCTTATATTTGGACATTGCTACAATATCTTTCAATAGCCATTTAATAAATGCTTCATGATATGTTATAGCACACATAAACTTTACAAACATTTTAGAACTGTAAAAGAATTCCATTGCATTTTCTTAGGTAGGAAGCTGTTCTGTAGATTGTAAGTTCCTGCAAACAGGGCCCTCCCCCTATTTTTGCTTATTAATATCCAATTAAACGGTGAGATAATTCTAGTGAAATGTTTGTCTGTATATGTCAACTGTTTAGTCTTGTATTGTAATCCTTCACTCTGTATAGCGATGATGTTATATTAAAAATAATAATAAAATACATGTATGAAACTTGCTATCCAGAATGCTCGGGACCTGGGGCTTTCTAGATAATGAGTGTTTCCATAGTTTGAATCTCAATACCTTAAGTCTACTAAAAATCATTTAAACCTTAATTAAACCAAATATAATGGTCTGTAACTCAGTAATAGTGATGAGTGAATCTGTCTTGTTTCGCTTTGGCGAAAAAAATTGTGAAACAGCGAAAAATCCACGAAACAGCGAAAATGTTGCTTGTCAAAAAAATGACTCACGCAAAAAAAAATTTTTGACGCGGGTAACAATTTTTTTACATGCTTCAAATTATTCCACACCAAATTTTGATGTCTGTTTCGCAAAATAATTCGCCAATGGCTAAATGTGGTAATTATATCTTAGTTGGGATCAAGTACAGGTACTGTTTTATTATTACAGAGAAAACGGAATCATTTAACCATTAAATAAACCCAATAGGGCAGTTCTGCCCCAATAAGGGGTAATTATATCTTAGTTGGGATCAAGTACAGGTACTGTTTTATTATTACAGAGAAAAGGGAATCATTTAACCATTAAATAAACCCAATAGGGCTGTTCTGCCCCCAATAAGGGGTAATTATATCTTAGTTGGGATCAAGTACAGGTACTGTTTTATTATTACAGAGAAAAGGGAATAATTTAACCATTAAATAAACCCAATAGGACTGTTCTGCCCCCAATAAGGGGTAATTATATCTTAAGTGGGATCAAGTACAAGTTACTGCTTTATTCTTACAGAAAGAAAGGAAATTATTTTTTTAAATTTATAATTATTTGCGTGAACTGAGGTCTGTGGAAGAGCCTTTTGAATAATGGTTTTCTGGATAATGGACCCAAAAACTGTAAATACCTACAGCATATTTGCAATAGGCGTGGCCATTTTATTCCATAACCACCTAGGGAAGTACACATTTTAGGAAACCTTTGCAAAAAAAAAAAAAAGGCAAGCATTTTTCTTTATGTAATGTTTTCTTTAGAGTCACGCCAAAATATTTTGACCTTACACTTAAGTGGTTTGCTAACAAAGTATAATGCTAGCTTAACCAATCGCAATATACAGGTAGGTTAGGAGTAATACAGAAATGCATTTTAGCAATTATGGTCCCTCCTTATAATGGAAGCGCCTTGGCCTTTTTAGGGGTGACATTCTAAGTCCTGAAGAGTTGTTGGAGTAGGAGGTGCTATATAGATATTGGCCAATTTATATGGGCTGTGCTTCTACATGTCAGCGGGCCACAGTAGTGTAGCACACTTTGCTCCTGATATCACATAACCCCAAATATGTTATAGTATGTTAGTGATAGATGGTATTAATATGGGTAGAATACAGGTAAAGAAAATGTATGTTTAGGCAAAATAAATGGATGAATGGAAAGTGATGAAGGGTTATATCCAGGATTCGGTTCAGTATTTGGCCTTTTTCTGCAGGATTCGGATTCAGCTAAATCCACGGTCCTGGCCAATCCGAATTCGAAAAGTCACATGACTTTTTGTCATGTTAACACAGAAGGGGAACATTTTTAACATTTAACCCTTCCAAATCCTAATTAGACTATGCTAATCAGGATTCGGTTTGGTATTTGGCCGAATCCCTTACGGTGGATTCGGGTGTTTGGCTGAACCTGAAAAACTGGATTCAGTACAGCCCTAATGCACATGACTTTAATGTTCATGACATCTGACTGATATAAAGAGTGAGAGAGAGAAAGCATGGAAGAGAACCTTATATTAACATGAAAAGTACCTGCATACCTGAAAATGGATAGTAGAGTATACAAAGAGCATGCAAAAAGTGCAAAACACACAGTAAGATGGGCAAAGAAAATAAGTCCACTGATGCCTGTTTTTGCCTATATCTAAAATGCACATTGAGGTTATTTTAGATCAGGCTAGCATCAAATCCAGAGCATGGAGTATACGGATGTAAATGGAATGGAGTAAAAGCCGATACTTTGATCTATTGCAGCACTTGTCATGGATAATCATATGTAACAGAAAGCAGATTCATCAGCATAGATTCCAACCTTGATCATTATCAAAACACAACACCAAAATCTTTTCTCCTTTACATATTGGTAGCACATAGAGAATTATTGCCAAATAAAACAAACACTATCCAAAAGCATATTCACTGATGTACACAGCAAATGGCAAATGCACCTGCACATGGCATACCTTTGGTGGTTTTTTTATTCTACACAATCTACCAACAACTCTGCTGATGAACCTGTATATCTGGCTTTGCTCAAATATGGATTGCTAGACTTTCCTTATTGCTATCTGGCTTTAATATAATTCTGATTCATTAATGTGTATCTGACACTGGCCTTAATTTTCACCTTGATGGAACCTATTTCTTACAGTATCCTGTACAATACAGTACCCATGAAACACTGTATAAAGAAACATGAGGTCCAGCCTGAAAACCATGTTATCTGGATTGCCCTCATAGCAAAATCCATGAGCAAACACAAGGTTTATTGACTAACTTTTCACACTTTAAAAATAAACTAAAGACAACTGAAACCATAACTTTATTTGGCCCTAAAGCTCTTCAAGCTTCCATCTTGTGGGAAAACAAGAGAAAAAGTCTAAACTAAAACAGCTACCTCTTTCCACTCATACCTGAACTCATTCACTGAGAAGGGGAATGGGTGGAAAGCAGATTTTTGAATCATGTATGGACACTTTAGGTACCTTGTCCTGCCGTTCATTCTTTGTACTGCACCCGAGACTTTCCAACATTTTGTAATTGATGCATTCAGAGACTTCCTTGATATCTTCATTATCATCTATTTGGACAATATCTTTATATTTTCTTCCTCCCTAGAAGAGCACAGAACCTATATGAGGAAAACTTTCTCTTGTTTAAGTAATGAACAATTGTAAGCCAAAGCTGAAAATGTGTATTTAAGAAATCAAGTAAATTAATATTAGGTTCTTGGGGGATTTTCATCTGATAAAGGTGGTTTATCGTAAATTGTCCCCACAAATTCCACTGACCATAATAAAGTTATCAGCTTGGCCAAGGTTTATCAAAAACTAAAGAATAAAACTGAATATCATAAGTGGGTGCCGATATATGAAGCACTCCAATTGCATATGCCCATGCGGAGCTCTGCCATGGGGCATGTTCTGTCTTACAGTTCTGTACTCAAGCATACATGACATCCTAAAGTATTTTCTTGAACACAGCAAAGATGTTTCTGATCCAAATCTACAACCTGTAAAACTAACTTTGAAAGAAAGAAGCATTTGCTAAAGATTATTAACAGGGTGCTACAGCAACCTCAAACACTTTTGGAAGCATATTGGGTCTAATAATTGGGTCAAACTTCTTGCAATGAAATAACATGTTACTAGTTCATGTAGAAGGGATCATTTTAGAGCAGTATTATTTGCATGCTTCCGTTATTATATTACAGTTCCCTGGCAAATAAATAACAGCCATGCATTTAATATGAAAATACATACTTTGCTTGTCAAGGCATCCATACATGTTCCAAACTACAATTGCTTATGCTTATTTTCCTATCTACAACGTTTGCACCTTTTTATTTCCACAGCATTTGAGTGTGGTTTCTGACAAAAGACAGTAGCTGATGGCTACCTTTCTGCATTGTCATCGCACCTTTTCTCTGCTTAACAATATCACCATAAGCAAGCCTCCCTATCATCCAAAATGTCAAACCACTCTCTTCCTCCACATCCCAGTGCCACCTGGCCAGTTCCTCCTATGCAATTTACAATCCAACACTGCCCCATGTCTGACAATGATGCTCCATGGCCCAGCTTTTGATATACAGTCTAAAATTTCCATCAGGGTGCAGAAAGATGCTTCAGATGTTTCACAAAATCTAGATACTATAGACTTGTGCTCTTATGTCGGTTACTGAATATAAACACTAGCATTAGCATGAGATGCTAGGAATAAACCCTAGAAACCTATGTGATTGCCTATGCATTTGCAGATTGTAAGCTCTCTCAGGGCTCTCTTCACCTCTTGTATCAGTTACTGATTGCTTTATATGTTACTCTGTATGTCCAATGTATGTAACCCACTTATTGTACAGCGCTGCGGAATATGTTGGTGCTTTATAAATAAATGTTAATAATAATATAATCTGCATCTGTAGAAGCCGGCACTCATGTCAATGTTGGGCAAAGATTGCCTGGGTGCAGTATCAAAACTCAGGATAACAGGATTCAGAAAAAGATGCCGCACTCACAGGACTTAGTGCAAAATCAAAAGTTCATTTATTTGTTCCAAACGTTACACTAACTCCTGGCATCATTAAATGAACCCGCCACCCTAAAGAACCCTAAGAGGGTAATTGGTATTCCAATTAAGAATCCACCGCATAACAGTGACTTTACAGCAGGGATAAACCACACTTCCTGTTCTATGTGCCAATTGTAAAATGATATGGGCACAAGGAGTCCATGGCAGGATCGCACTAGCGCAAGAGGACCGGGAGCAGCGCAACTGGCGTCCCCGTGAGTGTCGCGACTGGCGTTCCGGTTTCCTAGGCGACATGTACGCCTTCATACCACTGATCCCCCGGATTAAATTAAAAAAGAAAGATTAGCTGCAAACCGCCCAAGATTTTTTGCTAACTTTACACTAGCGATGTTTCCAACGAACCAATTTTTTTATTTTTTCTACTCCGCATGGTTAGGGTTACCCTGTACTAGTGACTCGAAGTGTGAGTTGCAGTTCAGCCACAGCAGGTCACTTTTACCTTATCTATATTTCTGGCTTTTCATTCTATTCACTTATGCTCTTTTTCTTTCTTTACAAATATAATTTAATGATGTTTGTATTTCCACCTTTGATGTTTGTACACGAGTGGGGTATTTGATTAGTTTACGTCATTGTTTGAATTTTGGCGCCATACTGGGTTTAAGATGGGGGTTGTACACTGTCTATTCACTTTGAAAAAGGCTGTGGAGACAGCCGAAACATTAGTGTAACGTTTGGAACAAATAAATGAACTTTTGATTTTGCACTAAGTCCTGTGAGTGCGGCATCTTTTTCTGAATCCTGTTAATAATAATAATAATATGCATTAATTCAATGATTATCTGCAATTCATATTTTGTTTGGAAATGCTAAAGAAAACTTTACAGTACTCTTAGGGGCTGATTTACTAATCCACGAATCCGAATGGGAAAAATTTGGATTGGAAACGAACATTTTGCGAGTTTTTCGTATTTTTTGTGATTTTTGTAATTTTTCGTTACTTTTTCGTAAATTGTGCGACTTTTTCGTAGCCGTTACGACTTGCGTGAATTGTCGAAACCTTTCCTAGTCAATATTCAAAGTAGAAATAGCTAGCTAATAAAGTATATGTATTAGGTATGGTGATAAAATATAATAGTTTCCACTATCAGATCAAACGTTGGTGTGTAATATCAATATATTGATTGTTCAACTCCCAGACATCTAAAAGTAAAAACAATGCTTTTTGTTCCAATTGTATTTTACCATAATTTTATTTGATAATAATTTTAATACAGTTTGAATAAAAATGCAAACAAAATTTGGTTTTAGCCATGAAAACTATTATAGCCTATATCCAAAATTTTCAGAAAATTTTAGTGTTTTCTTAATTTAAAAAAATCTACCAACATTATTCTGTCGTAGGTAGAGAAATTGCATCTATGGGAATGTCAAAATTGAGAATTTGTTAAACATTTTTTTGGGGTGTTAAAATATATGGTCATTTTTTGAAATTCTAACATATACAGTATGAACTAAAATACTGATACTTATACTAAACTGATTGCAGATCTTAATATCACAATAACCTTGGATATTATTTTTTCTCAAGAAGTCACCAAAGCCACTCTTAAGGCAATAATAGAATCATCCATCACAATATCACCTGGCAGGGCATTCCATAACCTCACAGCCCTCACTATTAAGAACCATCTTAGCTGCTTCAGAGCTCGGTTCCTCAGGTCTAAACAAGTGGCCTCTGGTTCTTTGATCTTTTCTGTGTAAACAAAGATTCTTCACTGTCTGTATAAAATTTCCTTGTAAAGAGCAATCATGTCCCCTTGCAAGTGTACTTTCTCCAGAGCAAACAACCCCAACCCTACTTGAGCTCATACTAGGGATTTTAAAGAGACAAAATAACATACTTTCTTATTGATTCCCTTTTCTATACAAGGCAGCACTTTATTTGCTTTAGTAGCAACTGAGTGACACGTACTAATTACATAGTTTGTTATCCACTAATATCTCCAAATCTTTTTCAGTTAAGAATACCTCAACACACACCATTTTCGGTATAACTTACATTTATTGTATTTCTTCCAAAGTGCATAACCTTGCATTTATTAACAGTGACCCTCATTTGTTAGTTTGCTGCTTACTTATATAATTTAAATCCCTCTGCAATGTGGCAGCATCTTGCATGAAACTTATTGTGCACCGTTTACTTATAATGCCTAAGTAAATTAAAAAGCAAAGAGCCAAGGATAGAAACCTGCAATACTCCACTAAAAACAATGGTCCAATTAGAACAATTTTCATTCGCCCCTTTGTCATCTATCCTTCAGCCAGTTATTTATACAAATACAAATATTATATTATGTTATGTCTAAATTTTCTTAATTTAATGAGTAACCTTTTGTGTGGCACTGTATCAGTGACTCTAGTAAAATCTAAGTAGATCACATCCATTGCCGTCCCAGAGCTTAAGTTTAGTTCATCTCCTCATAGACAACAATTAAATAAAGTTTGAAAGAACTACAGTATTGAGCACAAATTGGACCAAACTCATAGTATTATGCTTGTAAAGTATTCAAGTATCTTGCCCGATGTTATCCTTCCCAAAAGCTTTCCTATCACTGATGTCAAACTAACTGCCCTTTTTGAATAATGGCAATTAGCAATTCACAAATCTCTCTGTACCATGACCTCAAAAAATCCCCCCAAAAAATGACGTAAAGTGGTTTGGCAATAACATATCTGAGTTCTTTTAGTACCTTGGGATGAGTAACATCCAGTGCTGGACCTTTGTTTACATTGTTACATGTTCTAATCCCTTTGAATTTCATTCTGAATCATCCCAACAGCAAAAGCTCAAGAATTAGAATTGGGTCTTATTAAAACAAACCCTTCGTTACTTGTTTCCTCAGTTATGTACACATAAAAAGACAAAATTAATCCCATTCAAAATAAGACTCACAACTTGGAACAGTGAGTCCGGGTGGCTATGATTATGGGACGCAAAACGCATAGGGCTTAAATGTACTTTGAATGGAATCTATTAAGTTCTTAATACATATAAATTTTAAGCAGCATGTTCCTACTTCTAATAAAGCCTAAAGTCTAAATAATGTTTATAACAAAGTAAATATAGACAATAATAATTGAAGCCCCAAATAAATCAAAACCCGTACCAAATGGATAAGTAAGGTCCAGGTGTGAACACCCCAGACCTAGCGTAATTGCAAAGAATCACCGAGGGGCCCCAAATAAAAATTTGCAAATGATGCAGAATCAGAAAAAGCTCACCAGAGTCCACAAATGGTCCGGGTGCTCAGGGCCCCGAACGAACCCGTAGCTGGAGGGAGAATCTATATCATACACAGTTGAGCTCCAAACATCTCCGGACACGATATGCTGCTAAAACCAGGTCTTTATTACTCCATCTAAAAGCTAGACGCCTGACGCGTTTCGTGCGCGTACGCACTTACTCATAGGCATGCCTATGAGTAAGTGCGTACGCGCACGAAACGCGTCAGGCGTCTAGCTATTAGATGGAATAATAAAGACCTGGTTTTAGCAGCATATCGTGTCCGGAGATGTTTGGAGCTCAACTGTGTATGTTCCTACTTCTGTCAGGTTTTGTGCTAACCTGTCTCTTTTGTGGTTTTTGTGGTTACTCCCCCTTAGTTATGTAGACAGATTAAAAATAACAGTTTAGAATCACTGCTTTTTCCCTGCTCTTACCAACCATTTGACATTCCAATAATACTATGGGCAGATATATTAAAATGGGAAATTAGACTTTACCACAATAAAATTCTGTCTCTTTCTTTTATTTCTAAGGGATTTTTAGAAGCGTATTTATCAGTGGGTGAAAGAGTTCAACATTTGATAAATACGTCTTTAAAAACCCCATAGAAATAAATAGAAAGGAAAGGTGGAATAGATAATGTGGAATTTTACTATGGTGAGCTTTTTTTTCTAATTATTTATTTAAAAAAAAATGATTTTGCATTTAAGTTTACTTTTTGTTGAAATGCTCTTGGCTTCTTTGTACTTAATAAAAGTTTCCACTGTTCTAGCTAACTTAAATTCCTTAAATGCAGTTTTTTTTCATGATAACCTCAACCCTACGGGGCACATTTATTAATCCACGAATGTCCGAAAAGCGTCCGAATGTGTTTTTTTCGTAATGATCGGTATTTTGCGACTTTTTCGAGCGCTCAATACGAAAGTCGCGACAATTTGCGAAAGTCGTACTGTCTATGAAAATGTCGCGACAATTCTCGAAATTTGTAATGGCAATGAAAAAGTCACGACAATTCACGAAAGTCATAATGGCTATGAAAAAGTTGCGTCAATTCGTGAAAGTCGTACAGGCTATGAAAAAGCCGCAACAATTCGCGCAAGTCGTAACGGCTACGAAAAAGTTGCAAAAAATACGAAAAAGTCGCAAAATGTTTGTTTTCCAATCCATATTTTTCCCATTCGGATTCGGATTCGTGGATTAGTAAATCAGCCCCTAAAACTTATATTACAATATAAAGGTAAAACTTTGCAACAGATTCCCTGTTTTATAAATGGAATAAAAATAATTATAATAATAATAAAAGGTTTGCCCCAGTTGTAGTAATTCCATGCCAAAGGTTATGTATTCTCAAATATTAATGCTGTGATATACAAGATTTACATAGAGTATGTATGGTTTACATAGAGAACAAACATTTTGTATTTTTATATTATTATTATATAATTACATTGTATTTAGCCATAATGTGGTTTTCATAAAAAGTTTGCCATTACTCCACCTGACCTGAATCTAATCCTTTTATCTTTGTCTTATAATGAGCAGTGCCATTTATTTCTATACTTTCAGGCAATGCTAAAGTTTGGTAAGGAGCAGTCATGAGTTGAATTGAAAGAACCTTCCAAGCAAATGGCACGTTTGATAAAGAAGTTTCATACAGCTGGATATGGGATATCATCCATTTGCAAGACGTGTAAGATGTGGAATTTATTTGTGCAGTAATGTATATTATATTATTTTCTATAGTGTATTAGCCTCTTGAAACTGAACTACCATTTTACAATTTTTATAAAAGCAATATAATTAACAAACACTTGATTTTCTGGCCTATACATGGTGATATATTTGGTATATATCTCCCTGGCCTCCTTGCAGAGTCTTTAAAATGTTCTTTCCACCAGTGACACAGAAGCAGAACTTGTAAAATATAGTAAAAGGTTAATGTTCTGTGCTCCAGGAAGAGCAAAGGGCCTACCCAGAGCAGGGCACTTTCCTTGTACCCTAGCAGGACAGTACAACTCTGTGGGGCCGATTTACTAATCCACAAATGGATCGAAAGCGTCCGAATGCGTTTTTTTCGCAATGATTGGTATTTTGCGATTTTTTTTCCTCGCCGTATCGACTTTTGCGTAAATTGTCACGACTTTTTCGTACCCGTTACGACTTGCACGAATTTTCGCGACTTTTTCGGCGCCGTTTACGAGCACTCAATACAAAAAAGTCACGACAATTTGCTCAAGTCGTAATGGCTACGAAAAAGTCGCGACAATTCGCACAAGTCGTAACAGCTACGAAAAAGTCACAATGGCGATGAAAAAATCGCAAAAAATACGAAAAAGTCGCAAAATGTTGCAATTTCCAATCCGTTTTTTTCCCTTTCGGGATTTGGATTCGTGGATTAGTAAATCAGCATGTGTATGTAATCTGATATTAAAACAATATTACTTATTTGAAGATATATATATATAGTGAAATGCCTAGACCTACAGTACTCTTTATTTTATTAACAATACAATATGAATAAAGTTCAGTTACTAAGAAAGTATTAATCTATAATCATTAATTAATTACAATTAATCTACTGCCACGTTAAATTAAAAAGTTTAACAAGTTGTACTGAATCTTCTTTATTTAAGAGTGTACAGCGATAGTAGCTTTTTGTTCCTTGTGTTTTTTTTTTCTACAAAACTTTCTATAGGTGTTTTTAGGAAAAAACATAAATAGTAAAAGGTATCTTTGTCTTAATGAAATAAAGATGATTTTCCTATTCTTTTAAACCCCATATACACTTTATATTTTGATGATTTTTGTAGCACAAATATGAAGAAAACATTTTAAATCAAGGATCTGCATTACAGAACAAAATGGTTAGAAAAAAAAAGAACTGAAAAGAAAATCGATGTTTGGTGTTGAATGAAGTTGAATAAAAGAACAAGACACAATATACAACTGCGATTTTATTTTAAAAAAATTGTTAAAGTATTGAATAATGCATTGAAAAGACTAACACAATAAAAGCATAGTTGATGTTTTCTTTTTTTTTTCCAGAGTAAATAACAGTTTCTATAGTTCTGCCATTGATAGACGCCACATCAGGGCATAAACAATATGTTTATGTTCCTGGTTCTGCAGTTGCAAAATAGAAAATACCTTCAAGGAATAGTTTTGTGAAGTTTAAATGTGATAAAGGAGCAGAAAGGATTTTTTAGTACAAATTAAATTAAAACTCTTATATACAGCGGCATTTTTCTCACAAACACAATCATTTTTGTTCAATGATAAAAAAAAAAAAACCCCTACAGTTGAGAACACAGAGTGCACCAAAAATAACACTTTCTCGAGTGCATAATAAAAGTTTCTGTGATTCGTTTTTCTAAGAAGGTTATTTCATATGTGCATTTATCTCAACAGAATGCCCTTTTCATATATGAATGATATTCTTAAGAACCCTGTTCTACAAGATCAACAACAGTAAACCTAAAGCAGACATTGTTCATTCTACCCAATTGAAAACATGTTATAATATATATCTTGACTGATGAAAGTACACAAAAATACACATTATAGTACTGAAAAGAACCCATTTACATGGATGCTTTTACTTAGCGGAGCTTATACACAAACAGAAGCACTAGAAACAAAGACCAAAGTAAATATTGATGGCAAAATAGCCAGTACAAAAGAAAATTAAACTTTAATTGAAAATGGTGTATCAAAGCTTAATTTCTCTAGCAATTCAAGTTCTGAAATGTAGATCCAAGTCCATAAAAATACTTAAGCTTACAGTATATAAACACATACTTTTGTGTATTAATTTACACTTTTTTTGTTAATATCTACAAATGTGAGGGGCTGATTTACTAATCCACGAACGGTCCGAAGGCGTCCGAATGCGTTTTTTTCGTAATGATCGGTATTTTGCGATTTTTTCGGAAATTGTCACGACTTTTTCGTAGCCATTACGACTGTTTCGCAAAATGTCGCGACTTTTTCGTAGCGTTACGACTTGCGCGAATTGTCGCGACTTTTTCGTAGCCTTCGCGCCCAGTACGAAAGTTTCGGATTTATTCAAGCTTCAGTATCGTGAGTTTTCTTGGGCCAGGTTGGAGCTGCAGAGTGCCATTGAGTCCTATGGGAGACTTTCCTTGGGCCGGGTTGGAGCTGCAGAGTGCCATTGAGCCCTATGGGAGGCTTTCCTTGGGCCGGGTTGGAGCTGCAGAGTGCCATTGAGCCCTATGGAAGACTTTCCTTGGGCCGGGTTGGAGCTGCAGAGTGCCATTGAGCCCTATGGGAGACTTTCCTTGGGCCGGGTTGGAGCTGCAGAGTGCCATTGAGCCCTATGGGAGACTTTCCTTGGGCCGGGTTGGAGCTGCAGAGTGCCATTGAGCCCTATGGGAGACTTTCCTTGGGCCGGGTTGGAGCTGCAGAGTGCCATTGAGCCCTATGGGAGACTTTCCTTGGGCCGGGTTGGAGCTGCAGAGTGCCATTGAGCCCTATGGGAGACTTTCCTTGGGCCGGGTTGGAGCTGCAGAGTGCCATTGAGCCCTATGGGAGACTTTCCTTGGGCCGGGTTGGAGCTGCAGAGTGCCATTGAGCCCTATGGAAGACTTTCCTTGGGCCGGGTTGGAGCTGCAGAGTGCCATTGAGCCCTATGGGAGACTTTCCTTGGGCCGGGTTAGAGCTGCAGAGTGCCATTGAGCCCTATGGGAGACTTTCCTTGGGCCAGGTTGGAGCTGCAGAGTGCCATTGAGCCCTATGGGAGACTTTCCTTGGGCCGGGTTGGAGCTGCAGAGTGCCATTGAGCCCTATGGGAGGCTTTCCTTGGGCCGGGTTGAAGCTGCAGAGTGCCATTGAGCCCTATGGGAGACTTTCCTTGGGCCAGGTTGGAGCTGCAGGGTGCCATTGAGCCCTATGGAAGACTTTCCTTGGGCCGGGTTGGAGCTGCAGAGTGCCATTGAGCCCTATGGGAGACTTTCCTTGGGCCAGGTTGGAGCTGCAGAGTGCCATTGAGTCCTATGGGAGGCTTTCCTTGGGCCGGGTTGGAGCTGCAGAGTGCCATTGAGCCCTATGGGAGACTTTCCTTGGGCCGGGTTGGAGCTGCAGAGTGCCATTGAGTCCTATGGGAGGGTTCCAAAATCATGCTAAGTCTTAAAGTTTTGCCCGCAGTTTACGAGCGCTCAATACGAAAAAGTCGCAACAAGATACGAGCAAATCGTAATGGCTACAAAAAGTCGTGACAATTCGCGCAAGTCGTAATGGTTACGAAAAAGTCATGACAATTTATGAAAGTCGTAACGGCGACGAAAAAATATTAAAATAGGAAAAAGTCGCAAAATGTTTGTTTTACAATCGGAATTTTTCCAATTCGGATTCATGGGTTAGTAAATCAGCCCCTATATGTATGTAGTTTTCAGGTTAGTGGTCACTTTGATTTTCTTTCTTTATTTGTATTAGTGCACTATGTACACAACTCTTTGCATTTTCCTCATTCAAAACCAGGAACATGTAATTATACTTAAATAGGTAATCATATAAAGAAAATTGTATATACATAACACATTAGAGTAATTTCTGTAGAGGATATTAAGGTGTTCCTTGTAGCATAGGGTTCCACACATACAGTTCTTTAAAATGTAATTTGATGATCCTTGAAATTGGTTCTATGTATAGTAGTGTGATGTGATTCATCTGTGATGAATTCTTTTGAAGCTTGAATGGTATATCCCCCAGCAGAGATATCCTTCAACTGGCATTTGTAAAGCTTTAGTTTCAAATTCATCTTAAGGTGACACTATAAAAAAAAATTAAACGTTATCTAAATTTAATAAAGACATTTCTATAGAAATTATGTAGGCTGCACTTTGGCGTTACTTTGCAAGTCAACTGAGAAACGATAACCAAAGCTTGGATTCATAGAGAATGTATTTGTAAAGTTACAAAACAGAATGAAATATTTTGGTCAAACAGATTAACTGGAGTTGAAATGAGTGAACTAATTCATCCTCACTGATATTTAGAGATGAGATGAGCATGTTTCAATTTTAGATGGAGATTTACAGAAAACAATTGCATTAAACTGACCAAATTGTTTTGTTATGTCTTTTAAATGCATTTATATCTCATAAACCTATAGAGTATAAATATGAATGTATATAAAATATATTAAATATTATATTGAATTAAACATACCTTCTATTGCTTATCTTCTTTGATAATGGAAAATTATTACCAAATCACCTGAAAATGGTTATTGATATATTCAAATTATATTCAAAGAGCTTTACATAGAATCATTCACATTGGTTTCTGTCCTAGTTTCACTTACAATCTAATTTGTCTACCACAGTAGCACACACACACCAACAACAACAAACACAAACTAGTCAAAATCAATTTCACCTACATTTTATTTGGCTATGGAATCCTTTTTGCATACTTTTGAAATCTTTCCACCTGGCCTTGTCCCTCTCACTATTTCATTTAGAATAACATTCACTCACACACGCCTCCTTCTTTTATCTCCTTTGAATTTATCTGCTTCATTTGCAATACATTTGCTTATCCAAATATTAATCACACTACAGGTTTGGGACCTGTTATCCAGAATGCTCAGGACCTGGGGTTTTCCAGATAAGGGACCTCTCCATAAGTTAAATCTGCTAAAAATCATTTAAATATTGAATAAACCCAAATAGATTGTTTTGCCCCCAATAAGGATTAAGTATATTTTAGTTGGGATCAAGTACAGGTACTGTTTTATTATTACAGAGAAAAGGGAATCATTTAACCATTAAATAAACCCAATAGGGCTGTTCTGCCCCCAATAAGGGGTAATTATATCTTAGTTGGGATCAAGTACAGGTACTGTTTTATTATTACAGAGAAAGGGGAATCATTTAACCATGAAATAAACCCAATAGGGCTGTTCTGCCCCAATAAGGGGTAATTATATCTTAGTTGGGATCAAGTACAGGTACTGTTTTATTATTACAGAGAAAAGGGAATCATTTAACCATTAAATAAACCCAATAGGGCTGTTCTGCCCCCAATAAGGGGTAATTATATCTTAGTTGGGATCAAGTACAGTTACTGTTTTATTATTACAGAGAAAAGGGAATCATTTAACCATTAAATAAACCCAATAGGGCTGTTCTGCCCCCAATAAGTGGTAATTATATCTTAGTTGGGATCAAGTACAGGTACTGTTTTATTATTACAGAGAAAAAGGAAATCATTTTTAAAAATTAGAATGATTTGCTTATAATGGAGTCTATGGGAGATGGCCTTTTCATAGTTTAGAACTTTCTGGATAACAGGTTTCTGGATAAGGGACCCCATACCTGTACTACAACAAATTATTAGTCTTGTTAATAATTAACCTTCTTTATATTATCTCTCTTACTATTAGTTTTGTGTTCTCTACATTTTTTCTGTCCTTTTGTATTATATATACAATCTTCTCTCCCTCCTACATTATCCTGCACCGATAATAATACTTTTTATGATATAAAGGGACAGATTTACAAAAACTTAAACATTTCTAATTTTTTAAAATTCGAATAAACTCGTTTTCACAAATGTCTGGTATTCACTAAAAATCTGAAATGAAAAAGTTGCATAAAACTCAAGAAAATTCAGAATTTTTTGTAAAACTGACTTTTTCGAATTCTCTCCCCCCCCCCAAAAAAAAACAGTGTCAAAATTCTAAAACTTTTAAAGTTTCAAAGCATAAGAAGGATCCTACAGGGAAGGGACATCTGTCATTGACTTCTACATGATCTCGGCAAGTTTAGCTGCTGAAATTCCAAACTGGAGATTTGCTGAACAAAAAGCTAAATAATAAAAAAAACACAAACAAAAAAGAAGGCCGACTGTAAATTTCCACAGAATATCACCCTCTACATTATACTAAAAGTTAATTTAAAGGTGAACAACCCCTTTAAAACTGATTTATAAAAAGCAAAGTTAATATAGATTCACGAATAATTCCAAAAGCAAGTTTTACTTTAATTTCCAAATGGCTAGATGTCATTCCAAGTGGGTAGCACTTATCATAGCAGTCAAATGTTCTTGACAGAATATAATAACAAATATGTATTTCAAATTTCAGAAAGCAGTGAAATCACATATCATTTCTCTTTAAATAGGTTCCACCTCTATGTTTTATCACTAAGGGGCCCATTTACTAAGGTTTTTGGAGAAAAGTAAATTTTTTTTTTTAGATTTACATTTCTTGGCAGTATATCATTGTTTAGCATTTTTCAAAATGTATAAAACGTTATGTGACCTTTTTTGACTGACAAAAAGTAGTCCAGGTTTAAGCTGGCAAGAACCATGAGTCTTATGAAATCTTAGAATAGTAGAGGAATAAAATAGTCAGTGATAGCCCGTCCTTGACACATTTTCGAGGGGAAGTTAATCCCATCATTGTTTTCCATTTCACCCAATTTTTAATTCAAACTTAAACACATAATTGTTTTCCAATAATTTTTTTCAGCTCAAAAAAATGGTGATTTTCGGACAATAACCTCAATATTTTGTTTGACCCAACCAACATTATTATGACATATAATAAGTGATTGTGTATTATTTGAAAAAATACCAAGTCGAGTTTATATGAGTTTCAAAGTCAGAAAAAAATCTAGTTTTAGTAAATCTGCCCCTATGTATTCATTTATAGAACTTTATAGAAATTGGAAATTGATATAATAATAATAATAATAATAATACTAATAATAATAATAATCAAATATAATAATAAAGCTTTTGATAACTAATTTTAACTGTGACATAATCTCTTATATCTATAGAAAGTATATCTAATTGCAGTTCTTAGATATTTTCTTTTTAGCTGCAACCCTTGTTTATCTGACAAAGTCCATATTTTATGCTTGAACATGTCTCAAAAGCTTGATTGCTTAAAAACTGGAACACAGCACTATTGCATTCTATTCATAATTTTCAATCAACTTTCAAAATAAATTGAACAAGTTGAATTGTAGAAAACACTTGGATTTTACCAGAACAATTTCGATTAACTTCTAAACCAGTGATCCAGTGGCTCGTAAGCAACATGTTGCTCCCCAACCCCTTGGATGTTGCTCTCAGTGCCCCCAAACCAGGTAGTTATTTTTGAGTTCCTGACTTGGGGGCAAGTTTTGGTTGAATAAAAACAAGATTTCCTACCAAATAAAGCCCCCTGTAAGCTGAGAGTGTGCATAGAGGCTGCCTAATAGCCAATCTTAGCCGTTATTTGGCACCTCCATGAACTTTTATGGTGCTTGAGTTGCTCTCCAAGTCTTTTTACATTTGTCTGCGGCTCATGAGTAAGAAAGGTTGGGGACCCCTGTTCTAAATTAACTTGCCAACTCTTAAATTCCAAATTTTTACATTTTGGGTTTTTTTTTAATTTCAATACATTTTGAACATTCAAATTTCTGTAAGACTATATTTTGTATTACTATTATATCTAACATATTATATGAATAACTGCTGATATTGTTTATTGTTTGCAATGTTAATAATGTGAGGCTTGTCTTTTGCAGTGTGTTATTGTTGGCTTTTATATGCTATGGGGCACATTTACTAAATTTCAATTAAGCATTTATGAGATAAATTCGTATTTTTTCTAACTTATAGAACATTTTGTAATGTATGCGAAAATTTTGTTAAAATTCCACTACTGTTCTTGGTTTTCGTTAAAGTTCCATACTTTGTGCAAAGACTATGAACATTTCAGAATTCATTAAAGCTTTGGTTAAACTTTCATCAGGACTATCTTTTCACCAGGTTGGATCTGTCGAGTGCCATTGAGTCCTATGGAAGGCTTCCAAAACCAGACATTGAAGGATTCAAAGCTAGAAAGGTTTTTGTGGTTTAACAAACTTTTCGGAACGCAATTACGATATTTTCATATGACCGTTAAAAGCATTTTCTTGACATTTTAGAACATCAGAAATTATTGTGGTTACTCTGAATTTTGAATTTTTACCATATCATATTTTAAGCCCCCAAAAAATCAGATTTTAGTAAATGTGCCCCTATGTGTATCTTTGTGGTAATGAGACTGCAAACATGAATGCACAAAAAGTAACTAATTAAATATACAGGGGGAATAGTGGATGCATTGTAGAGTTAACAGGCAGTAAAATATGGATTTGCAACTGGTAGGTATAAGGAGCTCTAAAACTGACACACTAGTTATACTAATTTTCTTACATTTTACCATCAGTCTTGCCTTTAACAACTTATTAAAAACTCTCCTCCTCATCCTGGTCTGTACAATTCATTTAAATTCAACATTTTCAAAATTGGTGAAGTTTAGGGGGGAATAAGTGTTTACTTGGCTTTATGTAAAGTCACATGGTATTCCTCCAGCTTATCTGTGGTCCTCCTACACACTCAGTCTGCGTGCTTGCACCCATGTAACACATAAACACTCTTACTTTTTATACTAACATGCTTTCTCTTATGCTAACACACAATACAATTTGGGAGGACTTTTTCATACAGCACACATGTAATTTAAGTATATACATACACACACACATACTTTATTCTGTATCAAGTGAATTTTTTATGACAACGTTTATTTTATTTAGCAGTATAATAGCATGGAACTAATCATATTACATATTACTTTTTATTTAATTCTATTTTATATCACATTTTTTGTGATTCTAATGAAATGCAGCTCCACATTGCGTTTTTGAGCCTATAAAAATATTTATTGTACAGTGAGAAAGGTGACACTATAATTTTGAACAAAGTTCTTATGTGCAATCTATTTTATTGCATTTATTGTTTTTATTAGATTTTTTATGAATTTACTGACTTATGCAATTTTCTTGATACTGCATATGTAATTTTTGGGGCCTTCATAGGCTATGTACTTTTGTAATCCTATCCATATTGGACATAAAATTGTTCACAAGTGTATAGGCATTCAAATTCTGCATGTTTTATCTTTGTTCCTACAGAAATGTGACAAGATGCAAGTAAAAAGCAAGCTTTGAAGTGATTTTCAGAAATTTTATACAAATTGCAAATTTTAGCGAAACATTTTATTTTGGAATTAAGTCTAAAACAACTGGCCTTTTCTGAGTTTTTTCCTGAACTGCCACTTGGATGAGTGGTGAAACATTTTCAAGGAAAAAAAACTCTTAATTATACTAGATACTGTATATCATGACCTGGATAATTGAGAATCTTCATAGACATTTTAGTTTGGAATGCAAAGGTACATTTACCCGTTTTATTTTTTTCCCAAAATGTATATTTTCCATAAATATATGCTGACATGGATTTACTTACGTAATTTTGGTTTGTGATCTATGTAAGTATATTTATTGCTGTTGCAGTTCTTTGAAAAGATGAATTACATTGCTGTGGCTTTATATGGAATATAAATCAGGACTTTTTTAAAACTATATTGTGTATTGAGTATTTAGGAGCTATGGGGATATTTTAGGTTTATAATAAAATATGTTTATGATATTTTTTCTATATAATGAAAATGATGTAATTTGTACTTGGTCTTGTGAAATCAAATTAAAATGCATAGTTTAATTTTCCTTTTTAAACTTAAAAGTCACTCCCCCAAAAATATACCAAAAATGAAAGATCCCAAAATGTTCAAAAATGGGCTTGCATTTAATGCAAATGAATTCACTGAACAATGTAATGAAATAGTTTCTCATGTCTTTATTAAAAACAAAACCAAAATAAAAACAGATTACATTAAATTTTTATATATATATACTCAGGATAAATCACAGTGCATGGCAAGAATCCATTAAAACAAGAATTCCTGGCCTCTATTTACAGTATCTACAGAGTAGAGTTAAATTACACACAGTGCAGACATTTTGTACACTATTACACTTTATCATCTTCAAGAATGCATTTTCTGTTTAATTGCATCTTCCCATTATATAAAACAGTGTTACTAAAAAACCATATAAACAAAACTAGTTATTACTAATAATGTTCACACACTAACACACATCTACTTCATAAATTCAGTTTTTTATATAAATGTGTGTGTATGTAATAATTTAGAGAAAATAAAGCAAGATGTAATTAATTAATACAAGCACATATGATAAAAATGTATTTAACAAAAAAGTAATAAAATATTAACCCTTTAGCACTGTTTAAACATAATGTTTAGGTTCTGTTAGGAGCTTTCTTGTTTTAACAAGATGCTTTCATTCATTCAATCATGAATTATTAAAATGAAAGCGGCCCTGCAAATTTACAGTTTTATGTATTATAAAAAGTAACCACAACATATTTCCAAAGGTGTACATAATGTACTAAGCCAAATAGTTGGTTGGTGCAGCTGTGAGAAATTGAATCTTCCTCTTTTCCAAATTTTTCCAAATGTTTTAAAGGAGAAGGAAAGGTAAAAGCTAAGTAAGCTTTATCAGAAAGGTCTATATAAATACAGCCATAAGCACTCACAGAAACGCTGAACACTGGGTCCTCTATCAAAAGAAACACAGGATTTCTTGTCTCCTTTTTTATAAACATGTTCTTAAGATATCAATCCTAAAAATAAGTGGCTCAGTTATGTGGTAACACGAGGGGGAATGAATATGAGCACCAGTGTATATAATCCCCAGGCTCCCTTTCAAAAATAAATACAAATGAAGTGATAATGAGCTCACCCAATAAATTATGTGGTCTGGGTATATACACCCCGGACCCTCCACCTCCAACACACGACTTTAAAACAGTCCTGGCAATGTTATTGGGAAATACACTCACCAAAGACAAGTGGTGGTCCAGGTACAGCGCCCTGAACCCGTAGCCTGTTATTAAATGAACATTAATTTGAAGAGAGATAGCCCTTGGTCCACTAAAACTTGTCTCTATTGTAGAGATCTTAAAACAAAGAAAGTCCTTAGGACTAATAAAGACAAGTTTTAGTGGACCAAGGAGTGCATGCCATCTCTCTTTAAATTGATGTTCTTAGGGTATCTGACTTCCTCTCTCAGAAACATCCTTCATTCCAAAGCCAGAGTCTGTGTAGCTCTCTCCTATCGCCCCTCTCCTGCTTCCCCCTCCCTTAAGAATTCATAAAACTCACTCCCCCTACCCTTAGGAATGTGTGAGCTGAGCAATAACAGCTAGATTGCAAACAGGAAGCTATGAACACCAAGCTAAAATGGCAGCTGCAATCAGAGAAAGCTTCTAGGGCTGTTACTCAGGTATGGTAAAGCTTTCTGCTGAATAACTATAACGTTCTAGGTGGCACTAATATGACAAATCTATTGGCAGTAAAATGCCAAAATGGCTTTTCTTCTCCTTTAATGTAATCAGAAATCCTTACAACTAATCTTCAGAATCTTGCCTTTTTCTAATTTTTATAGATGCTCAGTCAATCCCTCTTTTCAATCATCTAGACGAATGAACTGATTCCAGATATTCCAAAGAAATTTGAATACACTGACTCACAATATGCATGATTTCATTTCAATATTGTTATTTAATAAAATGTCCTTTATTTCTGAAGGGTGCTTATTTGAACATAACTGATCCCCCCCTTCAAATTCAGTGGCATAATTTCTGAAGACATGGTTTACAATAGTCAACTTTCTATAATTATTTTACCTAAGGATGCATTTTTTGATAAGTGAAGTGTTTGGTGATGAGCAACTAATTAGTATGATATGAGTGGGTTTCTTATCCAATATATAAAGATTAATCAAAAGGTATTAAAGGACCCCGGGCATTGGACATCAAGAAACAATTCAAATTAAAAAAAAAAGTGTAAATCCTACTCCATGGGGCACATTTACTAATCCACGAATCCGAATCACGAATGGGAAAAAATCGTATTGGAAACGAAAATTTCGGAAGATCGCAAATATCACGAAAATGCTTACGAAAAAATCGTATTAGTCACGAATTTTCGTACCGAACAATTGTAAACAGCGGTAAAACCTTTCCGTTTCCGAAAAAGTCGTGCGCCGTCCAAAAAAGTTGTGCGCTGTACGAAAAAGTCGTGCGCTGTACGAAAAAGTCGTGCGGATGCCCGAAAAAAACGGCGAAAATATGCTCGGAGCGCTCGCATGAACGGTCGGCCGTTCGTGCCTTTGTAAATGTGCCCCCATATATATATATTATGAACTGCCTGAAAATATATACTTTTTTAAATTGAATTATTACTGAACTCAGAAGAACCAAAAAGATAAATTGCTCTGTGTATTTATTGGACTCATCAGGGAAGGTTCAAATATAGTAATATAGATCAGCAGGTTAGTCAATATAGGGCATTATTTGGTGAAAGGGCAAAACTATCAATACTGAATGTTTGGAATAGTATATTGGACCTCCATCCTCTTGTGTCTTTGACTCTTAACTTATTGCAACTGTATTTATCTTGTATCTATCTGTATTTATTGTTATACTTTGTATTTATCTATTATTATCTTAATAATCCCGTTTGTATTAATGTATCCTACTGTACAGCGCTGTGTACATAAGTAGCGCTTTATAAATAAAGATATACATACATATACTGGATAAACCTAGAGGAATAAATAAGAAACAGAAGGGAGGGGACATTTTAATACTATTTCCCATGCCATAAATAAATCGTCTCAAATGTTTCTGCTATTTCCAGCACTTTTTGAGAGCTTGAAACTTACTGCTACAATTTATGCTTTTACAAGAAATGTTACATGATCAGGTATCAACATTAGTTGACATAATTATTACTGTTTAAATGCTGTTACACTTTTATCTGTACAGATACTGTATGGGACCTATTATACAGAAAGCTTGGGACTTGGCATTTTCTAGATAAGGGGCCTTTCCATAATTTACCATACCTATGGTATCACCATACCTTAAATCTACTAAAATATAATTTAAACATTAATTCAACCGAATAGGACTGTTTTGTTTCCAATAAGGATTAATTATATCTTAGTTGTGATCAGGTAAAAGGCACTGTTTTATTATTTAGTAATTTGGAGCTTTCTGGATAATAGATCCCATACCTGTACTGACTAATATTTCACATACAGCTCAAGTTAAAGTGTAGTTTCAATGCCATAATGTTTTATGAAAAAAAAAACCAAAAAACGATACAATGCATCATGAAATGTATATATTTTACCATACTTATAATCAAAGAGATTCACTATAACTATGTGACAAGTTTATGAAAATTGGGCATTTCTGAGGGATTCCCAGTAATCTTTCACTTGTTAAAACTTATTTTTCTACTGCTTTGATGTGAAGTAGTGTACAAAATAAGTTTTTGTTGAGGTTCTGGATTCTTTTTTTCCTATATGGGGTGAGCGCATGTTGATATTAAGATAAAGGAGGCTGCACCCATCAATGCTATATTAACATACTAAAAGTAATGGCAATTCCTTGTACAGGTATAGGACCCGTTATCCAGAATGCTCGGGACCAAGGGTATTCCGGATAAGGGTTCTTTCCGTAATTTGGATCTTCATACCTTAAGTCTACTAAAAAATCAATAAAACATTAATTAAATCCAATAGGGTTGTTTTGCATCCAGTAAGGATTAATTATATCTTAGTTGGGATCAAATACAAGGTACAGTTTTATTATTACAGAGAAAAAGGAAATCAATTTTAAAAATCCTAATTATTTGATTATAATGGAGTCTATGGGAGACAGGCTTTCCGTAATTCAGAGCTTTCTGGATAATGGGTTTCCGGATAAGGGGTCCGATACCTGTATATGCCTAAAGGGACAATCCACTAGTTTTAATATACACATCTGCCCCACAAAATGATCCATAAATAATTCTAATGCCCATCCATTTACTCCATTTTAGATTCTCACTTCTATGACCTATGGAATCTCATTTTATAGAATACAGTACTTTATTTGCATGCTGACAAATACATCCAAAATAATAACTTTGGAAATTATCATTTTAAACAACCCAACCTGTGATTTCTTTTTTTATTCTGCAAGGTCATAAATAAAAGCCATTTTAGGTCAATAAACCATATACAGACACAATAACAGTGCACAATATTGTTGTGCGCAAATGCAAACATGAAAGAAAAAAAATCACTAGGAAGGACACATTACATTTTTAGGTGAATTGTGTTTTATTTATGAAACTTATCTCATAGCCCTTAAGCATACAAATCAATAAATGATATTTGAATACAGACCAAACAAATGATGTCTGGGGCACTGCAATTAAAGTTTTCAGCTTACAAAAATGTGTTACCAAAGGAAAGAAATTGAAATCTTGCCCCTTGTTTGTATTGCAAAATAAAGATAAATGCATCAGGTAGACTATTTCTTACATATTTTACATATATTTTACAGATTTTCCTTAATTTCTATAGAAAAATAATAATATATTTAAAAAATCTGCACAATGCCACAAAATTAGCTCAGAAAAAAAACACAGAATTCTATAAATGTTTACACTAAAATTTCATGTTATTACATTATGTATTGTAGCAATGCCATCAGTTTGGCAACACATAAACGGAAATTAATTTTAAAATTAATAACTGCTGATTTGATGATAAAGTTGATAGATGATCGATTGATTGATAGATAGATGGATGGATAGCCAAATGTATATCATATTTAAGTAGAGAGATAGATTAGACAGATAGATAATTAGATAGATGATAGATAGATAGATAGATAGATAGATAGATAGATAGATAGATAGATAGATAGATAGGTAGAAGAAAAAGAATGAGTGAAGTATTCACAATTACAGTATGGTGAGTAACATATATTACATAAATCTTTAATAATAAATTAATTTAACAGTATTTTATAATATATATATATATATATATATATAGAATTTCACTAAAATATATTTTACTCACAAGTAGGCAGCTTTTCCTTCTTCCAGTTCTTTGCTTTTTCCACTGGAGCCACTTTTCTTTCCACAAATTCTTCTAGTTATACACATTAGTAGGCCACATTGCCTTATAAAAAAGCAACTGACATCTGTCACAACTAAAACAAGTAGAAGTGCAGCCACTGCCAAACCAATAACTGCACCAACTCCAAGTCCGCTGAAAAGTGTATCTTTAAGAGAAAGTATTTATGCAATGTGTTACAAGTCAATCTTATCTCTATGTCCAATTATAACAGAAATAAAATATTATATAATTGTATTTCCATCTATTGATTTTAAAATAAAAGGCTTTTGGTTTAGTGCCCCTATGGATTTTGAAACATGTAGAGATACTTTAGATGATTAGGCTCTATGGGTAATTTGGCAGGTACAGCAAAATACATTTTCTCCTGCAGGTTAGGCCTCATTTTAGGTTTTTGGCAAGGGTAAATAGATATGTACTAGACCACTTTTTTAGCACCTATAGTCCACTACATTATGTAGGGCACAATGGGGGTCCTTAGAAATCTCTTTGCATATTCTTGGTTATTGCTTATTACAAGCATATTGTAATGGAGGGGTTATTTTTACCCACTAAAATGAGGTCTGATAGACACCCAGTTTGTTGTGGGACTACCCAGTGCTTGTTTAATTTTTTTCAAAATTCTCACTTTATTTTTATGGTGAAAAGTATGGTGTTATTTTGTATTAAACAGTGGTGGCTTTGAAATATAATCAGATGGATTCTGCATCAACTATATCCAACAAGTAATTCTTCTAGGAATGTTTTCTATATTTATGTCCAGAAAATATCATCCTTGGGGCAGTTGTATCAACATTCAAATTCAACTTTTTAGCGTAATGTAATTTTTTTGTGTGGCAAAAATCACACAATTGAATTTGCGTTAATGAAAATGCACATAAAACAATACAGCATTTAAAAGCTGGCAAGTTCATACAGAAAAGTTGATGCAGAAGAAGATGTTTTAGCAAAACTTTAGCAATATTCTAGCTATATTCCAATTCCAGTTTTAAAAATTAATTCAAAAATTTGCAGACTGAAAATGATGGGTAGAATGTGAGCAATTTTTTGCAGGAAAAAACACATAAAAGCGACAATCATTGATCTATTTATTGTCAATAGGGTTGAAATCTTTAATAAACTGGGAAAATAAATGTGCTTGAGACAATTTGCATTGCCTTCTGTAGAAACTCGTCAACTTTTACTAACCATTTTTCTGGCGACTTTTCTAATTTTTTCCTTAATCAGTTAGATGTTTGGTGTTTCAGAGAACACTCAACCCTTTTTTGTTGTGTTCACATTTTTTGCCATGTCTTTTCTCGAATCAAGCAATAAAGCCAACTTGATTTTTGATAAATGACCCCCTTAGTAAATTCAAAATATACTAAATAGTATCCCAGAAAGCAGATATAACAAATATGCATTATCTAGTAGGTCATTT
Source organism: Xenopus tropicalis (assembly GCF_000004195.4). NCBI lineage: Eukaryota > Metazoa > Chordata > Amphibia > Anura > Pipidae > Xenopus > Xenopus tropicalis. The sequence goes on from NC_030678.2 coordinate 19,609,388, forward strand.
ATATGGTCAAGTAAATGTGAGACATCCTATTATCTTCTTCCATATTTCAAACATTTAATGAAATTAAAGTAATTTGAGTTTAATAGTACAGGTATAGGACCCGTTATCCAGAATGCTTGGGACCACCAAGGGTATTCCTTATAAGGGGTCTTTCTGTAATTTGAATCTCCATATTTTAAGTCTATAAAAAAATCAATAAAACATTATTTAAACCCAATAGGATTAGTTTGCATCCAATAAGAATTAATTGGGATCAAATACAATGTTCTGTTTTATTACTACATAAAAAAAAGGAAATCCATTTTAAAAATCAGAATTATTTGATTTAAATCAAGTCTATGGGGCTGATTTACTTACCCACGAACGGGTCGAATGGAGTCCGATTGCGTTTTTTTCGTAATGATCGGTATTTTGCGATTTTTTCGTATGTTTTGCGATTTTTTTGGATTCTTTACAAATTTTTCGTTACCAATACGATTTTTGCGTAAAAACGCGAGTTTTCGTATCCTTTACGAAAGTTGCGTAAAAAGTTGCGCATTTTTCGCGTAAGTTTTAACGCTACGAAAAATGCGCAACTTTTTACGCAACTTTCGTAATGGATACGAAAAACTCGCGTTTTTATGCAAAAATCGTATTGGTAACGAAAAATTCGTAAAGAATCCGAAAAAATCGCAAAACATACGAAAAAGTCGCAAAGTGTTCGTTTTCAAGTCGGAACTTTTCCAATTCGGGTCGGATTCGTGGGTTAGTAAATCAGCCCCTAAGAGTAACAGTCTTTCCGTAATTTGGATTTTTCTGGATAATGGGTTTTCAGATAATGGATCCCATACCTGTACAGGTGCTCGGGACCTGGGGTTTACCGGATAAGGGCTCTTTCCATAATTTGGATCTCCATAACTTAAGTCTACTCAAAGGTTATTTAAAAACTAAATAAACCCAATAGGATTGTTTTGCTTCCAATAAGGATTAATTGTATCTTAGTTGGGATCAAGTACAGGTACTGTTTTATTATTACAGAGAAAAGGGAATCATTTAACCATTAAAAAACCCAATAGGGCTGTTCTGCCCCCAATAAGGGGTAATTATATCTTAGTTGGGATCAAGTACAGGTACTGTTTTATTATTACAGAGAAAAGGAAATCATTTAACCATTAAATAAACCCAATAGGGCTGTTCTGCCCCCAATAAGGGGTAATTATATCTTAGTTGGGATCAAGTACAGGTACTGTTTTATTATTACAGAGAAAAGGGAATCATTTAACCATTAAATAAACCCAATAGGGCTGTTCTGCCCCCAATAAGGGGTAATTATATCTTAGTTGGGATCAAGTACAGGTACTGTTTTATTATTACAGAGAAAAGGGAATCATTTAACCATTAAATAAACCCAATAGGGCTGTTCTGCCCCCAATAAGGGGTAATTATATCTTAGTTGGGATCAAGTACAGGTACTGTTTTGTTATTACAGAGAAAAAGAAATGATTTGCTTATAATGGAGTCTATGGGGGACTTCCTTTCCGTAAATTGGAAATTTGTGGATAATGGGTTTCCGGATAATGGATCTGATACCTGTACTACTTTTTTTTATTTGTAGCACTATGCATTGTGGGTAAAAAAAAATCAGAAACTTGCACTGAAATTGCTACTAAAATTGTGCAGCAGGCGTGGTAATATAGATAACAAGTACAAAGGGGATTCAAATCTGACCATGAGCTATTTGCATTGTTAAAAAAAATAAATGTAACCTGCATATTTATGATAGGATGCTTTATATACCATTTTACCCTATATCATCTGTTCATACATAAATACAAACATTTCTTTATTTATGCACTAATATACCTAAAGAAACACTATACCCCAAAACAAAGTAGGTCTCTATAAAATGTATCACCTATATATTCAGCTCATATTTAAAACCCTGCTTCAGCTATATAAACTATTTTAATAAATAATACACTTTCGCATTAGTATTTGCCACTGGATAATAATTAATAGAAAATTACCATTTCCCTTGCTAAGGGTATCTGGGATTATACATTTATTTTTACAGTGAAGAGCACAGGTACATGCTTGGTCAAATCAGAAAATTAATGAGTTCTGTGTTTTGCACCTACAGTATACTACTTCCTGTTATAGTTAGAGCTGCATTATTTCCTGTCAGGTGATCTCTGAAGGAACACACAGACCATCACACAGGGGCGGCTCAAGGTAAAATATATAAAAGGGAAATATTTATTGAAATCTATATTCCAGACAGCTTAATATGATATAGGCTATCTGTTGGTTTAATATTCATTCGATGTTTTGTACTACTTTCTGTTACAGTTAGAGCTGTATTATTTCCTGTCAGTAGTGATGAGTTAATTTTTTCACCAGGCATGGATTCGCAGTGAATTTCTGCATTGGCGACTTGTTTTGCGATACACCTTCATGACAACCTCTGTGAAAATCTGGCGTGGAAAAATCTGTTTCACAAATTTTTCGCCGTTTCACGAATGTTCTTGCCGTTTCACAAATTTTATGGCGAAGCCAAATAGGACAGATTCACTTATCACTACCTGTCAGCTGATCTCTGAGGGAGCACACAGCCCATCACTAAATGGCGGCTCAAGGTAAAATATATAAAAGGGCAATATTTATTGAATTATATATTCTAGTCTGCTTAATATGATATAAACTATCTGTTGGTTTAATATTCATTCTGGGAAAGGGGTATAGTTTTCCTTTAAAAGCAAATTACATTTTAATATTGAGACTAATAACTAAATCTTTTCAAACAGCTGTGAATACAACATTAATTAGAAACTCACCTGCAATTATATTAGGTTTTGGTGGCATGAGGAATTCAAACACTGTTGGCTCAGAGTGACCAAGTCTATTAGTAGCTATAATGTGAACCTCATATCCCACATTCCACTGTAGATGGTCTAATATGATGTAATCTTTATTGCCAAGAAACTTTTTTTCAAGCCACTGGTCTTCTTTGTCTTTCTGTAATAAATTAAGAACTCACTGGAATAAAATTATAATTTTTAAACAATTACATTTAAGAAATAATTATTCTGTGAGATTCTGCAAATTATAGCAGTGACTAGAAACTTTATCCATTTTACATATGAGAATGGATAAAGCAAACTAGTGGAATTGTATTTTTAGAAAAATGTATAAATTTATATTTTGGGAAGCAGAATAAAAGATTTTTTTCCATTTTGATTATCTCCGCAAATTAACAATTTATCGTTGACAGTAATATACTTGATGAATAATATGTATGAATAAAGTCAAATGATTGGAAGTATCAATATTAATCAAATTAACTGTTACAAATTAGATTACACTGATGCACTTTTGAGTTATGAATATGAAAAAAAATCCTCACAAATCTATTATTAACAGCAGGGTCTTAAGAACTGTCCACCCCTTTTCGGACCTTTTTGATATCTGCAAGTTCTTAATAGGGATTAGTGAATTTTTTTCACATGGTACAGATTTATGGTACAACTTGTGTTTATGTGAGTGGCAAAAATGTTTCGAATGCATCTGGCATACAATGTTTCGAATGCATCTGGCATACATATGGAGGCAGGAAATTTGTCCCGCATGTTGAGGGATGCAATCTGACACACATAGAGGCAATCCAGTTTCCCATGTGGAGGTCAACAACTGGGCAGCATGAGTTCAGAGAAAAATGGCGGTGGGGTTGTGGATGCTACAAGATATACACAGAATAGCCTGTGTGTCTCTATGAGTTATAAATGGTGCATTCTGATGTAGGAATACACTTTTTTTTAAGTCTTATGCAATAAACAGCAGATTTCACAAAAATATTTTGAGTATTTATGGTACAACTTGTGTTTATGTGAGTGGCAAAAATGTTTCGAATGCATTTATTTTGCTATTTCACAAAAAATTTGGCAAAGACAAATGGGCCAGTTTTACTGATAACTAGCTCTTATTGTATCAATGCCTTCTTTGCATGCTGTTCTTATCATAAAGTACACCTGAAAATAGGTCTATAATTTAACAGTACAAGATGGACGTCTCAAATGGACTAAAATATATTTTATAATAATAAATGTCGCAGTGTATATAAAAGTCTTTTATTACATTTGTTAAAAGCAGCCACTGCCAAATTTAACAATTTAAATATTATTAATAATTTATAAATTATAAAAAATACATTTGCCATTCCTGTTAATTTAACAGTATATAAATTAAAAGTGAAACTATACAGAACTCTGGTTTAAAGCTTTAATACCTTATTCTGCTACAACTTTTGGAAATAAGTATGAAATGTATAGATGGCATAATACACCAACAAAAATTATTATTATTATGTAACAAAATTATTTCCTAAAATAACCAATAATCTTCCTTTTTTACATAAAACAATAGATATAATACAAATGCTACCAGTCAACAATAGCAGTGACAATAGGAAGTGACATCATGACATACCATGCATGTGATGTCACTTCCACAAACAGTGCCATGATAGGTACCCCTCCACCTTTGCCTCCAGATTTCATAGTAAATATCAGTACCTGCTACCAGCAGGAAAATAAATTGAAAAAAGTTTTATTTACCATAAAGGTACCCAAGGGCTGCCCCCAGTACTGATGCCCTACATTTTGAAATATGAATCAGAGTAGGCATCTTTTCTGTTGGTGTGGGTGGCTTGACAAGAATAGTCATGTCATGTGTATGTGGAGGGCTTCCTCTATTTTGTTCTCCTCCCCATTACAACTTCCTGCTCTTCCTTTTGCTATCTCCATTTCCCTTAGCTTCCCTGATTTCTTCCCCAAAACCATTTAGTCTTCATTATCCCACCCTTTTTGCCCCAGTTCACCTTTCTCTTCTCCCTTGTCTTTCTTCCAATATTGCAGTTCCATAACACTATTTTGAGATGCAGCTAGGGGAAGAGGCACTGTTGTTTATTCCAGAATGAGGGTAGGACTCATTCTGGCATCACTTTTGGAGGCAGCCAATCTGGCATACATATGGAGGCAGGAAATTTGTCCCGCATGTTGAGGGATGCAATCTGACACACATAGAGGCAATCCAGTTTCCCATGTGGAGGTCAACAACTGGGCAGCATGAGTTCAGAGAAAAATGGCGGTGGGGTTGTGGATGCTACAAGATATACACAGAATAGCCTGTGTGTCTCTATGAGTTATAAATGGTGCATTCTGATGTAGGAATACACTTTTTTTTAAGTCTTATGCAATAAACAGCAGATTTCACAAAAATATTTTGAGTATTTGCTACAAGATATACACAGAATAGTCTGTGCGTCTCTTATAAATGGTGCATTCTGATGTAGGAATGTACTGGGGTTTTTTTTCAAGTCTTATGCAATAAACAGCAGATTTCACAAAAAATATTTTAAATAGTGATGATATATTTTTAATGTGCAACATTTTCCATATTTTGTGATTTTTTCGTATTTCATGATTTTTTGCCATTTTGCGTTTTTTTTCACTGTTTTTCATAAATTTTTCGGAGAAGCAATATGAGACAGATCTGCTAATCTTGAATCTGTAATCACAAATACTTACACTTCGATACTTTACAACATAGTTCAGAATTGGTGCTCCTCCATCATCCTGTTTTGTAATGCTCAACTTAAAACTTTTCCCTCCACCTGGTTGTCCATGAATTGATGGTGGACTTGGTTCACCTACACGACACAATATTTATTGTCAGCACAATAGTAAACTTTAATGCATTAAGGGTGAAGGCACATGGGGCAAAAATTCACGGGCATTTAGTCCCAGCCACTTCTATTTTAACTTACTGTATATACTCGAGTATAAGCCGATCCGAATATAAGCCGAGGTACCTAATTTTACCTAAGAAAACTGGAAAAACCTATTGACTCGAGTATAAGCCTAGAGTGGGAAATTATATGGTATCAACAATGATACCTTAAGAGTACTAACCCTTTAGCTCAATCAGCAACCAAGCTAAAACACAAAGAGTTAAAATTGTTCAAAACTGTGGTTTATATAGAATATAAAGTGCAATTTATAGTGCAGAATGGGACAGGTGAGGATGGGAGATGAAGATGAATATGGGAGTGGGCCAGGGCACTGGAGGGTCTGGTTGCGGGGGGCCTAATTTGCACACAAAGGACAGAGGGTGCTAGTCTGGAGGGACCCATGGCACCCAACTCGAGTATAAGCCGAGGGCAACTTTTTCAGCACATTTTGGGTGCTGAAAAACTAGGCTTATACTCGAGTATATACAGTATGCTAGAAAAAGTAGCTGCGATTAAAATAAGACTTATTTATCTCCACTATTGATGAGAAATGCCCATAGACTACAGTGTATTGTGCACAGGAAAAAAAATGCCCATTGAATTTAATGGATTTCAGGAATTATCAATATTTTGCACACATTTAGATCAAGTGAGGCGGCACAGATTCACCCATCACTGCAATAACTTGCTGACTTTAGCGCTACCAACTGATGGGCCCACAGGCTTAATACTTAAGTGCTAAACTCCACTCTATTTTATTTCAATTATTGTAGGGACACCCAGATATAGTATTATGACAAACACCTACTAAATCTTATCAGGGAAATTAGACACTCTTCTCTTTGCTGCTACTCCAACACAAACTGCCTTATATGGGAACTCCAAGGTAGACAATCTTATACTACATTTCCCACCATTTTGAATGTCCTACTCTTTTTCTCCAGGTTGACTCTACACGATGTTAGGATAGAATGCAATGAACTGCATTTTTGTGTACAGAGCCATTTAGAGATTCAATTATGCATGCAACATCACCATCATACTGTACTTCTTCTGCCATTTTAGTATATAGTTGGTTCATGTGTCAAGTTCTGATTGGTCAATGACCATTAAGTTAATTTTAAGGCATTGCCCATGGATTCCTGAGGCAGATTGGACAATGCAATTTGGGAAAATACAATTGAGGACAAAAGGGATTGAATTTCAAACTACCCTTGGTCAAAGCTGGCATCTGTTGTAACCAGATTGCATCTAATATGAAAATTACACAACATCCTTAAATACACAAGTCACAATGTAAAAAATGAACCCCTCAATTGACTTTCAGTGATACTGTGCATAAGTGCAGCTGGGAGTGCTTTTTTCACCATAAAATGTTTAGAATGCAAAAGTATTAATACATGCACTGTGAGGGGTTCTCCATCCATTTGTGTTTGTGATAAGTTAGCGTAAATGTGTTTTAGTTAGTTTTATAGCAGGAAAGGCAGTAGGTACTGACATCCCATGCACATTATATACAGGGAAATGCAGTCTATATTTACAAAACCAGCTCATTATATGCAGTGAGAAGTAGTGGGCACTGATGCCAGCTATGAAGCCTCATGAGGGCTCCACTGTAACTAACTAGAAATGAACAAAACAGTGATAAAAGTATACCAACAGTATAACAACAAATACAGTATATAAAAGCGCAATTCGCTTTTTTTTTCAGAGGGAAAGAGTTATTCTAGGACTGGAGCAAGGGTGATAGGGATATTATAGATGCCAGGTGACAAAAAAGGTATTTCATTTCAGCTAGTGATTCAACCTTTAGAACATATACAGTATAGTATCTGTGGGATGAAATTTGCAGCAAAAGAGTTGGTGAGGTTCTTAGGTACAGTTTACAGCCTAATGCCCTGCATACATCTGTGCATTGATCAATTTTACAGTCTGTCAAGATAGCTGTGCTCTGATTGGAGAAGCCACAAGAAGAAAGATCCAATCAGAGCACAGCTGAGTACAACAGGACCGGAGCTTGCACGAAAGAGGAATGCAAGGTTTCCCCAATGTTAAAGGTTCTAGTGAGGTTTTTTATTTTAAGGTGCCAAGCAGGTTTGGGGAGGCTTAGCCTCCCCTAGCCTTAATGAAAATAAGGATATCAATCTCTTGGATATAATTGTTAGTTAATGAGGTAGCTCAGGCACCTAGTAAATAGACAATCACATTTCATAACAGGCACAATAAATGAATCAAATAAGACCCAGAGTAATAAAGAAAACTACTTACGAACAGGGAGTGTCTGGAATATTTCCGTTTTACTATACTCTCCTTTTCCTTTTCCATTTACAGCAGCAACTTTGACTTCATACGTTGTATTTGCGTCTAGGTTTCCAAGGACAATTATTGCTGTTGCACAATAAAATAAGTGAATAATTAAAGCAATGATGTTCTAATAGCGTGTAATTCAAAATTTCCTAATTGACTATTTCATTAATATGTAAAATATAATCCTAGATTTTCTAATCGTAAACAAAATTAATGTCAACAATATCTCTTTAATTTTATTTTATTGACTTCTCATTCCTCAAAGGAAAGTCTGAGTCTTATGTAAAGAAAACTATAATTGGCTTACAGTATCACAGAGATCATAATTAACTAGATATAATTAAGCAAGGGAAAAGTAAACAGTGTGACATTTGCCAGATAGTCAGAATATGCACTTTTATAAGTGAACAGATTTAATGACCATATCGTATTTATTAATAACCATATAAGTCATTTAGAAATTGTTGTATGTTATTTACCCAACAAAACAGTGCCTTGCTATAACTTTTTATATTTTATTATCTAATTATGAAAAGCTATCATAATTATAATTGCAAGTTAAATTAGAAAGTGAACTGGTTATTACATTTGGAAAACATACAACAAATACAGAAAACAGGCCTGAAAAGGTTAGAGAACAAATTTTTTTTGGCCACAAATGCCTAAGTTTTCTTAGCTATCATTCATAGATTGCCTCTTTTCTACTTATTTATACTACAATTTAGCCTCTGATCACTTTTCTAAAAGTAAAAAAAAAGAATGTAAATGGCAACAGTGCTTATTGAAGCACAATGATTAATAATTGTATTTATTAAGCCTTTATGGGATTATATTAGAGAAGCCATAGGTCAACAACCCAGATTACACCTATGACCATAACCTGGGAACTAAGTATGGCTCAATTTCCCTTGATGTGGCCTAGGGCTAATCTGAGACATAGTCCGCCTTGCACCATATTGCCAAATGCTTTCTACAGTATATATAAAATCCACTGGAATGATTAAATACACCCCTCCAACAATGTTTTCAGCATCTGCCCAAAAATGTTTAATGCAGACCCTTAAAACAAATGATTATACAGTTGCTAAGTGTTCTTTAGAATGGGGAAGTTTTGTGGGTAGATTTATCAAAATGTGAGTTTAGAGCTCATTACATAAAACTCACCCACATTTTATTCATTCATATGGGATTTTTAGAAATATATTTATAAATAGTGAGTTTTGACTTTTACCCATTGATAAATGTGCTTCTAAAGCACATTATACATAGTACAGGTATCGGACCCCTTATCCGGAAACCCCTTATCCAGAAAGCTCCGAATTACGGAATGCCTGTCTCCCATAGACTCCATTTTAATCAAATAATTCAGAATTTTAAAACTGATTTCCTTTTTCTATGTAGAAATAAAACAGAACCTTGTAATTGATTACAAATAAGATATAATTAATCCTTATTGGATGCAAAACAATCCTATTGGGTTTAATTAATGTTTTATTGATTTTTTAGTAGATTTAAGGTATTAAGATCCAAATTACGGAAAGACCCCTTATCCGGAATACCCTTGGTCCCGAGCATTCTGGATAATGGGTCCTATACCTGTATAATGGTATTATACATATAATTGCTCCCTTGCACTACAAAGACATTGGTTTAAATATAATCTATGTTATGTCATGACAAAGGATAATATACCCAGAAATAAAATATAGATGTAAATTTGACATTAGTGTGCAGTTAAAAAAAATCCTGCATAGATTTATAATTTGTTGGTGAACTCAAATCTTCATCAATGGACTTTAATATTCAGTATATAATTGTATTATTTTTGTTACTTACTCTGTGTTCCATGAGATCGGACAACCTTCCATATTTCTGATGATACTTCCTTGAAATCCATTTGATAATGGTGAATGGGCACACCTCCATGTGAGTCTGGTTTGTTGAAAAACACTTTGGCATAAGTTTGTGAAAGCTCTATAACTCGCAAGCCATAGGGACTGGAAGGCACATCTAAAAAAAGAATTTAAATTGAATGTAATAAATGTAAGTCAATTTCTAAAAATAACCTTTTAAACATAGCCTAACATAATTAAATATGAGTAATTATAAGTCAAGACAATTATTGGGGATGACAAAATATACCACAAATTGTACAGTATATGAGTTTTATAGTATTTTTATGAGAATAGCAATGATCAAAAAAGTAATAAATGGATAAAAATAAAATCAATATGCAATAATAAGGGACCAATTTATGATTGCTCGAGCCTCTCCTCTCAAGGTATCAAGGGGCATTTTTTTCTCTTTTGTTTTTTTAATTTTAAAATTTGACTAAACTCATTTCCTCGAATGTCTGACATTCACTTCACTGACATCATATGATACAATATGAAAAATCTGTGCAAGAAAAAGAGCAATTTTTTGGAATTGTCACTGCAAATTTTTCGTGTTGTCGCACCAAAACCTCTACTTTATGGAACTGTTGCACAAAAAAACAGCGTAAAAAATTAGAAACCTCTAAAGTTTTGAGAGAAAAGAAAGCTCCTCAAGGAAAGGGAAGGAACATCTGCCATTAAAACTGAACTTAATGACTACCTTTTGGAGCACTCGCATAGCACCTGACCTTATATTGCAGTGTCACCCACTGTAACCTACAGCACTCATGTATATTTGCCTATTTGTGTCAGTAAGTTACCCTCCCATTTAGATTGTAAGCTCCACAGGGGAGGGACCTCTATCCTCTTGTCTCTTTGATGCTTATCTTATCTTGCAACTGTACCTTGTATTTATTTGTATTTATTGTTATACTTAGTATTTATCTATTATTATTTTAATAACCCCCCATTTGTATTAATCAATTCTACCGTACAGCTCTATGTACATAAATATCGCTTTATAAAGATATACATACATACATACATTGACTTCTACATGATCTCAGAATGTTTTATCTGGCAAATGGTCAGATTGAGACTTTTAGCCCCTTGGACACATCTTGAAAACTTTTTTTCTACGTCTTTTAGCACTAAAAATCTGAATCAAGAAAAAAAAAATCTGATAGATAGTAAATGGACCCCTATGGATACCCCTTGTGAGTTAAGGAACTTATGCAGGGTTTATGGGGGAAAAAACCTTGTGAGTTGACATATTTTTTATCTAAGCAGGCTTTCTTAAATAAGAACAACTTTTGCCCCAGAGGGCAGGCCTGAAGGGTAAGGCAATATTAGTACACCCTCTCACTACCTCATATGTGCAATTAAAATAGAACTTAAAGGAACAGTAACACCAAAAAATGAAAGAGCTTTAAAGTAATAAAAATATAATGCACTGTTGCCCTGCACTGGTAAAACTGGTGTGTTTGCTACAGTAACACTACTATAATTTATATAATAAGCTGCTGTGTAGCCACGGGGGCAGCCATTCAAGCTGGAAAAAAGGAGAAAAGGCACAGGTTACATAGCAGATAACAGATAAGTTCTGTAGAATACAATAGTGTTTTATCTGTTACCTGCTATGTGCCTGTGCCTTTTCTCCTTTTAATGGCTGCCTCCATGGCTACATAGCAGCTTATTTATATAACTCATAGTAGACTTTCTGAAGTAAACACACAACTTTTACCAGTGCAGGGCAGCAGCACATTATATTTTAGTTACTTTTATACACTTTCATTTTTTGGTGTTACTGTTCCTTTAAACATTACAATGCATAGTAAATTCATTGTTGTCAGATTTACAAAGGTTGAAGTTTTGCTACTGAACATTGCAGGTAGAGAATGGTAGTCCAGCAAGATGGACTGCAAGACTTTCAAATCAAATTTCAGCTGTATGCTTACTTTTTTCTCTTACAGTAATGGTAAATACACAGATGCAATTTTTTTGGCATTTCTATAGTTTTACCTCATTGTAAGTTTAATTTTGTTATAAACCTTATTACATTTTATTATCTGACAGTTGTGCTTGTAGTTTAAAACATGTTCAGTCTGACTGTTGTTATGAAAATGAAGTTTAACTATACTCTTTTTAATTTAATACTGGTGGCTTTAATTAAATCAAAGTCTTTTTTTTTTTTTTTTACTAGCGGTGTTGTATAGTATTATTTTATTTATAACATTTTCCATTATCTTTATCCTTTATTTTTATTATTATAATATTTATTGTCAGAAATAATATGTTGTATCAAAACAATTTTAATATTATTTAGTATATCCGCCATCACAATTTCCCTTGATAAAAAGTTCATAGCTGCTGTTGATGTCTCTAATTTTTATCAGTCAAAAAAATATCCCTTATCCTGCGCACATTTCTAGACATCAAATTATCAGAGGAAATTAAGTGAAAATCAATTACCCCACTGCATTACATATTTCAAGCAAATATTTGTAGACAAATGTTTGTTATAAAAGAAGCTTAAATTTAAAATTCCAAGTTGATTATGCAGTATAATTTTACTGTACTTACCAGCTAGAGTAAGTATGTATTCCTGAATTCTTGATCCTATTGAATTTATAGCTGTGCAGTTGTAACGCCCAAAATCATTGTCTGATAATGGTGTTATCTGAATAAAACAAAAAGTAGAAAAACAAATATAATTTCATCATACCATGATGTCAACACTATGGGGCCCAATTATGAAAGCACAATTTTTTTTTTTCAGAAAAAAAAATCGTATTTTTTCTTATTTATAGAACTTTTTGTAATGACCCCAAAAACTTTTTTGTGGTTAGATCTGTACAGTGCCATTGAGTTCTATGGAAGGCTTCTAAAATCCTGCTTTGAAGTTTCAAAGCCAGAAAGGTTTTTGCGCCATTTGCGATCGTTCGGATTCAAAAATTGTGACTTTCGGATCGCAACCACAATATTTTTGTAAGACCAGAAAAAAATTATCGTGGTTACTACAAATTTTTTTCAATCGTGCTTTTAACCACCCAAAATTCATGCTTTAATGAATGGGCCCCTGTGTCTTTGTACCAAATGTGTTTGAAAATACGGTTATATGAATGTGTTAACAGTCAAGTACTTATTACAGAAGCTGAAGGGCACTGTTATTAAAAGTAAAAGATGCAGATAACTCTTTGACATCTTTTTCTACAAAAATGATGATGATAGTGATGAGCGAATCTGTCCCATTTCACTGAAAAATTTACGAATTGTTCACAAGATTTGCGAAACGGCAAAAAATTAATGAAACGGAAAGAATGTCTTGCATCAACAAAAATTGTCTTGTGTCAAAAAATGTGCATGACAATTTTTCTTCTACGCACGTTGCTTCTCTATCTATTTATTTAAAAACTCAAATTTCAAAAACATGAAAAACAGTGAAATCACATTCTACCCCAATTTTTTTGAGTTAGCCAAATTTCAAAATGAATTTCATAGACTTGACTTGAAAAATAGCTTGAGTTTTTTTTTTTAAAAACTCCCATTCATGTCTACACAAACTCACTATCTTTTAGATAACATTTTTTTTTTATATTTATATGTAAACTTTTGCTTTGTATAACTTAAATTCCATTTAACTTTTCATACCATACAGTGTATTTGCATAACATGAGGGTGGTGCAAACTTACCTCTAGCAATATTCTTTTTCCATCTCTATAAGTTTTTATGTTTGTTATATTTCGTGCAGGCAACAATAATTTGTCTCTGCTCCAGTAAATTGATGATGGCGGATTGGACGTCACATCACAACTTATGTTTATAGGGTTATTTTCCCAAGAATAGTAAATGGTTTGATTTGATATGAACTTCGGTGCATCTACAGAATTTTAATACAATGAGTTATCATATTATAATAAATAAGCACAGGTTACAAAATAGGGAGTTGTTCAAAATGTTATTAGTCTGATGTAGGAAAAGAAAACAAAGCAGATTAAGAATATGAAGATGTTGGCAAAGACTAAGCACAAATGAGATACAGGAGATAAGGGGTGGTGATGAATCATGCTTTAATAGTGCAATATGCCCATAAGTATATTAATTTAAAAAAAGTATATGATGTTGCACTGATATTGGTTGAGGGAGAACAACATTCAGTTACATGTCTATTTAACAATGTACAGTACACAGATGCTTAATCAGGGTTTTAGGTACCACAACATCTTTTTAACATAGTTAAAAAGCTGTTAAAATAAGAAGCATGCTGGATAAGAAAATTAGAAACATTAATACCCAAGAGATTAAATAAGGATTATGCATTATGTCAATTGATATAGGTATGGATTTGTTTAATGTTAAATATTTTAATGTATTTTGTATCTCTTATTTTATAGTGGGCACTTAAAAATCTTATAAACGTTGCTTTAATCTTGCCATATGTGAAATAAAGGCAGTTTTACTGCTGTTGAATGGGAGTGCTGCCATTTTGTAATATGAACTTACAATCAACCTCAGACACAGAGATAAATGTGTTTCCACAAAGGACAATTCTTCTTTGGTAATGCATGGTGGTTGCCTATGGGTCAGGCTGTATTTTAAAGATATTTTGGCTTTGGAGCATAGCCTGACCCATAGGCAACCACCCATAGGCCTGACCCATAGCCATAATCATAAGCAAGACTAGCTGAAACCAAACATGTCCCAATGTACCCAGTGCACTTTACCTGCCAACCATCCCTATCTGTCACTTAGGGGCACATTTACTAATCCACGAATCCAAATCCCGAATGGGAAAAAATCGGATTGGAAACGAAAATTTTGCGACTTTTTCGTCGCCATCGTGTTTTTTTAGTATTTTGCGCGATTTTTTCGTCGCCGTCACGACTTTATCGTATTTTGCACAACTTTTTCGTTGCTGTCGCAATTTTTTTGTATTGAGCAATTGTAAACAGCGGAAAAACCAATCCGATTTTTTCGAGACGGCGACGAAAAAGTTGCGACAATTCACAAAAAAGTTGTGACGGTGACGAAAAAAACGCAAAAATACTGATCGCTACGGAAAAAACGCATTCGGATGCTTTTCGGACGTTCGTGGATTAGTAAATGTGCCCCTTAGTATCATGGAATGGACAATAACCTCAATAGGCACAAGATACTATTGAGACACAAATAGGTAAAGCAGTTTTTTCCTTGTGTCATGAAAAGTTTAGTCATTTTACACCTGTATATTGCTAACAAACACACACTGCAGGATATGTCTGATGCAAATATAATATATGGACTACTCTGAAACATATTGACTACTCTAAAAGACATAAAAACTTGATCTCCCTTTACAAGTGGCTGGGTCTACAGTCAAGTACAACAGAGACTATTACCGTAACTAGTGGTGATGGGTCCATAAGCTAATTTAAAAATTGTATCATTCTTACAGTTGGGTAAAAGCTGACAAAAGTTTTAGATTTAACAGTTTATTTTCTGTAAATTAAAAAAAGCAAAAATAGCTCAAACTGCTGTCAATTTAAAAAGGATACAACATTTGACATTAATTTGAAGATCTAAGCAGCTATAAGATAAATATTAAGATAGAAAAATGCCAGGTGTGATCAGTGGGGGCATTGGCATACTCAGTAAATATTTATATATATCATAAAACTTACATTCAATATTTAAATACATGCTTTTTTGATGGCCACCAATTCTGCTTGCTGCTTCACAGTCATATCTCCCTGCATCAGACAACATCACAGATTTAATATGTAAGGAGGATTTTCCATGATGTCCTGTGCTTTCTATACGTCCATCTTGGCTCTATTAATGGTAATGTCATATGTGAAGACAAAAAGAGGGTAGGTTTGCCACAATTCATAAAAATGTTAGTTTAAATCAACAGTTTCAATATGTTAATGTAAATTATATTATTATTACATAAAAATACTTGCCAAAATACATTTTGAAACATACTTTTTGAGGTATACTAATTTATTTTTGCCATAAACAGTAGCATAGTGTTCCCCAACTAGTGGCTCGTGAGCAACATGTTGCTCCCCAACTCCATGGATGTTGCTCTCAGTGGCTCTCAGGTTCTTATTTTTGAATTCTTGGCTTGGAGGAACGATTTGGTTGCATAAAAACCAGATGAACCGACAAACAGAGCCTCATGTAGTCTGCCAGTCCATATAGGGCCTACTAAATAGCCCATATTTGGCACCCCCAGAAACTTTTTCATGCTTGTGTTGTTCCCTGACTCTTTTTACATTTGAATGTGGCTCAAGGGGGAAAAAAGGTTGGGGATCTCTGCAGTAACACAACTTTACATTTCCTCCTACTACTATAACTAGCAGCTACAGTAAACGTACTGGTGGATATTATTCAAATAAATGAATATATTTAAAAAGTGCAGAAAGGGGGGGATCAGATATGAAAGTCATTTGAATTCAGATAATCAATAAAAGCTATTCCCCTAAAAATAACTGAATTAAAAATGACCTAGGGCCCCCAACATTTTAAATATCTCTTAATGATCATGTTCTGGATAATTAAGCATTCCCACAACATTCCATCAGGTAGGGCCAAAGAGGCACATAAAACTCCTAAATTATCATTAATGTCCTGCTTGTTTCAATATATTTTGAGTCCTGGCCACTTGGAGAGGGAAGTAACAGTGTCTTGGTGGTTAGCAATTCTGCTGTGTAACAATGAGGTCAATGAGTTCAATTCTAGTTTGGGCACTACTTGCAATGCAAATACAGGAATGTTAATTGTCCTATCCTGAAATGGTCCTATGGGCACATTGACTAAAATGTGAAATATTTGATATATTAAATTTTTTTATTCATGCAAGTTTTCCTTGTTAATAAATAAGTGACCGTGCAATTCAAAAAACAAGCTCAATTCACAAAATCGAAAATTGATAAAAAAAAATCCCAAAAGGGGCAGATTTATTAAAATGTGAGTTTAGATCTTAATACATAAAAATTCACCCTCATTCTCTTCATTCCTATGGGATTTTTAGAATTGCATTTATCAATGGGTGAAAGAACTAACCATTTGATAAATATGCTTCTAAAAATCCAATAGGAATGGAGAGAACTTTGTTGAGTATTTATGTCATTGGCTCTAAACTCACATTTTGATAAATCTGCCCTTACATTTACAATTATCATTAACATTTAGGGGCAGATAGATTTACTAAAATGAAAACATTCCTCATTTTTTTCTTTTTAAAAATCCAAATAAACCTAAAAAGTCTGAACTTAAAAAAGTTTGCTTGGGAAAAAGTCACAGAAAAGTCCAAAAACTACGGCTTTTTCAAATTGTGGTACTGAAACCTCGATTTTTTCGAATTGTTGCAGAGAAAAACCAAAGCCTCTAAAAATTCCGAAGCAAATGATGGATCCTCCAGGGAAGGGACATCTGTCATTGACTTCTACATGATCTGTGCATGTTTTAGCTGGCAAACTGTCAGATTAGGATTTTTAGTTATTTTGATGCATGGTAAATCTTAAAAAAGTAGTAACTTAAAAAAAAATAGCCCCCTTAACATAAATATGATTTTTTTTTTTAATGTAAGGCTTTTTAGGGTTTAGACATATTAAAAGCAGAAAAAGGATAAAAGAAATGATCTTATAAGACAAATATAATAATGGGCTGCGGGTAACCTAAAGAAAGCGAAATAAGCAGGATGATATAAACTTAAAAAATTACTTAAACGGAACAATGCTCGCTGTGACAGTTAGAAAGAGAATATCTTGCACCTCTGTGAACCGCTACTTACTTAGGAGAGAGTTTTGCTGCGGATATTTAATAAACTGTGTCAAAGATGTCAGGAAACTAATTTTACTAAGTGCTAAACTGCTTCTTGGGGCTGACATTTTCACTTTTAACGAATGAACAAACCAAAGTAATGTGCAGGGATGTATTAAAAGCAATCTCTTAAAGGGCATTTATTGCCCTGGCATAAATAGTCTTCCAAGTTTTAAGAACAGTAAGTTGTTTTCACAGCTCAGTGACTTTGTCTCTTGTGTTTGTATTATAAATCTCTTTTGACTGAAGATTTGCACACATCTTCCATAATGGTAAAGGCAATCATATTTGCTCCGTACTCCAGCACATACCAAATAGAGAAAATCTCACCTTGTCACCGTCATAGAAAATCATTCCATCACTGGATCTTTTCCAGGTAATTTCAGGAATAGGTTCTCCTTCAGCTTCGCATGTAAGAGTTACGTGTCCGTGCTCGATTGTAGTTTCATTTTGTAGCTGTACAATATGAGGCTGCACTGTTAAGAAAATTAATTACATTTACTGCTAAAATTATTTAGTGATGTTCACATAGCACACCTATAATCATGAAGTGGGAAATATTCTTCCAAGTAGTAAATAGTTCAATACATTTTATTCATTATGTTATAAAGTTATATGGCAACACTTGTAAAATATAATAAACCTTTATAGGCAAATTAAAGGAGATAGAAAGGGATCACATAATTATTGTCACTAAAGATATTCCTTGTGGTTCTATATTTAATTGCTGAATACATTTCTCCCCAATTGCTAATCTGTGTACTAGCATATAAAAGATCCTCTGTTGTCTATAGTTTATAGGTATCATTTGGATCCTTGTTACGTCAATCCCCCCTTTTCAGATAGCTAAAGAGTATGTATGTATGTATGTATGTATATCTTTATTTATAAAGCGCTACTTATGTACGCAGCGCTGTACAGTAGAATACATTAATACAAACAGGGGGTTATTAAGATAATAGATAAATACAAAGTATAACAATAAATACAAGATAAATACAGCTACAATAAGAGTCGAGGACACAAGAGGAAGGAGGTCCCTGCCCCGTAGAGCTTACAATCTATATGGGAGGGTAACTTACAGACACAAATAGGCAAATATAAGTGCTGTAGGTCACAGTGGGTGACACTACAATATAATTGCTAGTTCCCAGATCAGGTGCTGGGTGAGTGCTCCAAGAGTGGTGCATGAAGAGCATAGGAACCAAGTATTAATATGGAAACATGTTGCTTGGTTTCCTATTGGGAGGTTGGGCTGATCACCCATAATTCTTTTTTTAATTGTTAGGTGTGGTGCAGAAAAGGAAATTGAGTGAGAGAAAAAGGAGAAGCGATAGTGAAAGAGAAATTAACTCACATCGCCTTAGCTAAGAGTAAGAATTCATTCTACCTTTTCTGCTCTTTTAATGGGGGAACTATTGCAAAAATAAAATTTAATACAAGCTTCATCTCTAATACAAGCTTCATCTCTCTAAAATAAAAAGCTTTCAGTTAAACACTCTGTACTATTTCTTAAATCAAGTTTATTTTTTTATCCCTCTCTCTATATCTGTTTCTCTTCATTCAGTCTTCATGCAGGGGTCGGGTGTCAGATTTTGATTGACAGTTAGATCCAATATATCTTTTGGCAGCATCCCTTTTCTAGCAGATAACTCAAATAACTGATTCCAGCACAACCTAAATCTAACAAAATACCTGACTTTGGCTCAAATTCTGCTTGTAGAGAGACAGGATTTTTGGTGATTTTAAAAGAGTGAACTCTAATACACTTTCTAGACCAGGGGTCCCAAACCCATGAGAAACATTTAAATATAAAAATAGTTGGGGAGGAAGACGAGCATGAAAAATTCCTAGGGGTTGACCCATAAGGGTTGTGATTAGTTATTTGGTAGCCCAATGCAGACTGGCAGACTATAGGCTCTGTTTGGCAGTACACATGCCATTTAAGCCTCCAAAACTTGCTTCCAAGTCAGAAGTTCAAAAATGGGCACCTGCTTTGAGGCCACTGAGAACACCACCATATGGGTTGGAGAGCAACATGTTGCTCATGAGCCACTGATTGGGGTTCACTCTACTAGGCTAATGGAGAATCCCCCAAAGCTATATTAAACCTATCAATCAAAATCAGACTCCCAGCTCCTGTATTTTTTCTATTTCACCCAGTTTCAAGTGAAACTTAAACACATTGTTTTCCAAGACTGAGCACCAATGCTCCTGAAATGGCTGCTAGAGAACTTCATAATTGGGAAAAATAAATAGGATTCATGGAAGTGAACAGACATTGAAATTTTTATCAATTTCTCAAATTTCTGGAATTTTTTCAACTGTAAAAAATTGTGCGTTTCAGATAATTAACTACATTTCTAGACCAACCTCTTGTCACCTTTCAAACCTAAGGAGATATATTAATACATTCTAATTATTTTATTCCATGTCCAAATCACTTCTGCATAGCCACCCTCACCATATGTTTGTCTCTACTTACACATCATTACACTTTTTTGTTAGTTTTTTTTTTTTTTTAAACCTTGTAAAAGTCATTGAAATATCCTGAAGCTTGCTAGGATTAAGATCTTAGTCAATACAGGTGTTGCCTTTAAATTACATTTGTAATGTTGTAATGCTCCGTTTATTAAAAATTGTACCTAGTAAATGTGTGACTGTCTAACACAGTGTAAAACCAGTACTTGGAATTAGCAAAATTAATTTGGAACCAGTTGTTATCTGGCATAAAGTCCTGATTGCTTTCCAGCTTAGATATTATCGCTCACTTACAGTTGAATGCAGACAAGCTTGGGAAAAAAAAATTTAAATACCAGGAATTAATTTGACTTGGGCAGTAACTTTGTTTTTGAAATACATTTTGTGTCTTCTGTGTTGTTGCTTATTATTGTAACTACTGAGATAGAAATACAAGAGCATATTATCTTTACTACAATTCAGCATCTATTTGTTTCAAGTTGAAGGTGGAAATACCAAACTCTGTAATGTTGAACTTGGAAAACTGATGAAATATATAAGTATCTGCTTGTCTGTAGATGGGAGATTAAATTAATCTCAGGGGTGGTAGAGACAGACATGAATTTACACTCTACATTTGAAATTATTTTAGCTCCATAGGTACATAAGATTACCTACATTTTTATTATATGGCCACCTATAATTTAGACATTTTTTGTCAATACACAGTTCACTATTTCCAGATTTCCCAATTTTCAAAATCCTTGTATTTTGATAAAATAACCAGGCATTGGTGTGAATTCATTGTGTGTAAATACTATGTCACATTCATTATGCTCTGCAGAAATATATTCAGAGGCATTTCCTATGACCAAAAGTATTAAATAATAATCTATTCTGTTAGTAATTGGAAATAGGCGCTACAGCAATCAGCTCCTTGTAACCACACAGGATGAATGGAAACCAATACATTAACACTATGATTGTTATTATTATTATTATTATTAAGGACACAGAATTATTGCAGAATATACACTGACTTACCAAACACTTGTAGAAAAGACTGTTTTTCTGTAAATCCTGCTTTATTTGTTGCTCTACATACATACAGTCCGGAATCAGTACTTATAATGTTTTTGACAGTGAGTTCTGTATTGTCTTCTCTTAAATCATACTTTTCATTTTCCTCAACCAGCTTGCCATTCCTAAAGAGCAAATCATAATCACAATAATTAATATCCTTTAGAGGAGATACATTATAATAGTCTATATTTTGGGCAGGCATCAAAGTAGGCATGCAATAGCCAGTTTGCAGTTGACACACGTCTACAATGTTTTTTTGACAAAATATATATATATTATATATTTCTAAATATATTATATTTTAATGTGTTGATTTGTGACCTTCTGCTACAGCCAATACATAAAGGCATTTTTGTGTCACCACTCTGTGACAACTATAATGTGACACTGTTGCAATAGATGTGTTGTGATATCATTATGATGCAACTGACAGGGAAAACACTTGTTTTTGGTTTTTGATAGTAGGACTTCTGCAAAGCTTTGGGTGCTCTTGTATCAAATTCCTGGTTCTTAATCTTGGCCTTATCTTATTATTGTGTTGTCTGCCACCTTAGTTGATCTGAGCTTGATACAAAGATATTCCCGTCTATCGCCTGCCTTTGAATTTAGGCGTGAATCTGACTTAACTTTTGTCTCTGATTTTGTAAACATAACTATTCTACTTCTGCCTCCAGTGTCATTATTCCATTAATAATGTTTTTTTATACTGAGCTCATTTAGACTAGAAGTCCCTCTCTTTCCCACAAAATCTCTACATGGCCATCTATGAAAAACAGTGACAAAAACCCAGAATTAATTACTGAACAACACACAATGGTGAGAGAGGGGTTGCATTACACTTTGAGGGTCATTAATAAAGTTTGCGTAGCATACATTTATTCACACATGGGTTTTTGTGCATGTTTTCCCATAAATGCTGATATTTTGCACTGCTGTGCTGTCTTTCCTTTTTTTTGTGAATTGTGGTGAAATGTGCATTGTGCACAAACATTTCCAAAGGGCTCCGCTATATTTAGGATGCTCTCAAGGACAATCGCAGTGCAAATAAAAATTTGCAATTCATAAAAAAAATATTAAGATCTATTGCAAATTGTCTCAGAAGGTAATTTAAAGGTGAAGAACCCCTTTGACATCCATATTCTAAGAAAATAAAGTAAAAGAGTATATTATATAGATTAATGTACAGTTCCTTTCTTACCATGTCTTAATTCAAATACAAGTTACAAATTGTAAGAAGCAGCCTACCTGTGCCAGGTGATGTAAGGCTTTGGAGAACCCGTGGCCCGGCAAAATAAAGTAATATCCTCCAGTCGATCTGCTGTTGCATTAAAAGATCTTTGCTGAGCTAAAATCTCTGGAGGAACTGAAATAAATAAACAAGAATAAAACATTGGATATATTGGATCGACTGAAATGTTTATGAATATATATACAGTGCTGTGAAAAACTATTTGCCCCCTTCCTGATTTCTTATTCTTTTGCATGTTTGTCACACAAAATGTTTCTGATCATCAAACACATTTAACTATTAGTCAAAGATAACACAAGTAAACACAAAATGCAGTTTTTAAATGAGGGTTTTTATTATTTAGGGAGAAAAAAAATCCAAACCCACATGGCCCTGTGTGAAAAAGTGATTGCCCCCTGAACCTAATAACTGGTTGGGCCACCCTTAGCAGCAATAACTGCAATCAAGCGTTTGCGATAACTTGCAACGAGTCTTTTACAGCGCTCTGGAGGAATTTTGGCCCACTCATCTTTGCAGAATTGTTGTAATTCAGCTTTATTTGAGGGTTTTCTAGCATGAACCGCCTTTTTAAGGTCATGCCACAACATCTCAATAGGATTCAGGTCAGGACTTTGACTAGGCCACTCCAAAGTCTTCATTTTGTTTTTCTTCAGCCATTCAGAGGTGGATTTGCTGGTGTGTTTTGGGTCATTGTCCTGCTGCAGCACCCAAGATCGCTTCAGCTTGAGTTGACGAACAGATGGCCGGACATTCTCCTTCAGGATTTTTTGGTAGACAGTAGAATTCATGGTTCCATCTATCACAGCAAGCCTTCCAGGTCCTGAAGCAGCAAAACAACCCCAGACCATCACACTACCGCCACCATATTTTACTGTTAGTATGATGTTCTTTTTCTGAAATGCTGTGTTACTTTTACGCCAGATGTAACGGGACACGCACCTTCCAAAAAGTTCAACTTTTGTCTCGTCGGTCCACAAGATATTTTCCCAAAAGTCTTGGCAATCATTGAGATGTTTTTTAGCAAAATTGAGACGAGCCATAATGTCCTTTTCGCTTAAAAGTGGTTTGCGCCTTGGAAATCTGCCATGCAGGCCGTTTTTGGCCAGTTTCTTTCTTATGGTGGAGTCGTGAACACTGACCTTAATTGAGGCAAGTGAGGCCTGCAGTTCTTTAGATGTTGTCCTGGGGTCTTTTGTGGCCTCTCGGATGAGTTGTCTCTGCGCTCTTGGGGTAATTTTGGTCGGCCGGCCACTCCTGGGAAGGTTCACCACTGTTCCATGTTTTTGCCATTTGTGGATAATGGCTCTCACTGTGGTTCGCTGGAGTCCCAAAGCTTTAGAAATGGCTTTATAACCTTTACCAGACTGATAGATCTCAATTACTTTTGTTCTCATTTGTTCCTCAATTTCTTTGGATCTTGGCATGATGTCTAGCTTTTGAGGTGCTTTTGGTCTACTTCTCTGTGTCAGGTAGCTCCTATTTAAGTGATTTCTCGATTGAAACAGGTGTGGCAGTAATCAGGCCTGGGGGTGACTACAGAAATTGATATTGAAATTGAAAATTGAAATTGATAAACCACAGTTAAGTTATTTTTTAACAAGGGGGGCAATCACTTTTTCACACAGGGCCATGTAGATTTGGAGTTTTTTTTCTCCCTTAATAACATAAACCTTCATTTAAAAACTGCATTTTGTGTTCAATTATGTTATCTTTGACTAATAGTTAACGGTTTTTGATGAGCATAACATTTAAGTGTGACAAACATGCAAAAGAATAAGAAATCAGGAAGGGGGCAAATAGTTTTTCACACCACTGTATCTATATCTACAGAGTATTGTATATATTCTGATACTTTGAATTATCAATTCATAAACCAGTCAATAATGTCAATGCAAAATGTCCAAAAAAAATTTGCAGTGGAAAAAATCCAGTGCATGACAAAAAAAGTTGCGTGCATTAAAAAATGTGTTGCTTGCATGAAAAATACGCAATTATTTTGCCGTTTCGTGAATTTTTAACACTTTTGCTAATTTTTCTCCAAAGCACAATGGGACAGATTTGCCCATCACTACTGATGATTAACCCCAAAAGGGTTGCTTTTGATATTTTTGAAGTTTTAGCTTCATTTTAAGAAATACTGTAACATAGGGCATTTGCTTATTAAATTTTCAGAACTGGGAAATACAGTAGAACTGCCATTTTATGTTTTTATAGTGAAAAAATGGTTTAAAATACAGGAAAATGTAAGATCAGGTAAAAGCATTATGCATGATATTGGTGGGACCACAAATGTAAAAATGTGGGAAAACTCAGAATAAGGGTATGTAAAATTAAGGTTTCACTGTATGTAACAAATGACAGAGAAATAGATTTATTGATATTATTTCTTTCTATGCAAAATTAGTTTTTAGAAGGTGTTATTTGAAGGAAATATTTATAATGAAACTCGAAGCACAAATGTCATGCTTTTAAAACCTTCATAAAATTAAATACACCACAAGGTGGCTGATTCATTAAAGTATGAATTATGAGTACAATTTGCAACAATTCGCATTAAATACAAAAATTTCTGATGTGCGTTAAGTTTGCGAAAAGTTGTGCCGTGCTTGTACGAAAATATTGTGGTATGATCCGAAAGTTGTGAAATTTTCGTATCTGAACAATCTTAAATGCTGCCAAAACCTCCAGTGCATTATTTTGGAAGCCTCCCATAGGGCTCAATGGCACTCTGCAGCTCCAACCC